>NC_044195.1:12048731-12348731 GCF_900880675.1 Sparus aurata | reverse complement strand
TTGAACTATTAACCCATTCATTCTTAAAGGTATAGAAAGACTTTGACCATTAGAGACCCACCACAGAAGCACATAATACATTTTAATGAAATTTTACAGAATGTAGCAACCTTTTATTGATCATATCCACCATATCACATTTTATGGGAAGAATTAGAGCGGTCTCTTCAACCTAATAAGGTTAAAATGGAAAGGAATTAAGGATCATTGTTGCTTTGTACTCATTTATGGAGGAATATATATATGTCATCAGTTCTAACTGATCTTGAATATTGCCACTTAAGTTACACTTACCTCCAAATGTGAAATATTTTTTTTGAAAATGCGCTTGGTATATGAAAGACAATAAGCAACGACAAACAATGTGTTAGTGGTCAGGAAGGGACAGTGGAAACTCAAAATTCGGCAATTTTGTCTTGGTCCAATGTATACTATACATGAATATGTACAACGATCTCTCTCTCTTTTTTTCTTCTTTTTCTTTTTTTCGTTTTGCTTGTCTTGAGTTGGTTTATGTGTTGTGTTGTTTTATGTTCTGTACATTTGTGTGCATGTGTGGATGCTTGTTGGAGTTGTACTGTGTCACTTTATTTGCTGGAAACCGCAATGACAACAGTTTGCCAAATGAAAACATTTTATAAAATAAGACATTTTATTTATTTGGAGCCCTGTAACCGCCAGCCAAAAAACACACGGCAAACAAAACTGCCTGACAGCCAGAACTGTAGCCTATATGCTGATATGACACAATATGAAACCTTTTTTTTTTTTTTTACAGTACGTAATGCAGAAAAAGATGCTCGGGGTAAGTTATACTAATTCAATTTGCAGTGAGGATTACGATTTCCGTGCAGAGTGTTCATTTTTTATAAAAATGTAAAATATATTGACTCCATTACATACCTTTGTCAGAAGTGTTTGATAAGCATTTGATGGAACATTACAAACACTGTTTATGGATCGGCTGACTTATGGATACTGGAATTGTTTTACTCCCCGATATTGGTATCGCCATTGGCTCCCAAAATTAAAGAATTGGTTTCTTATTAGATTAGTCTGGTTTACAGTCTGGATGACATTGAGCTGGGAGTTGAGAAGAGCCTGCCTGTTGAGTTCATCTTAAGCATATATTTTGCAGAGCATTACATTTGGTGGATTTCATTTATGATAAATAATGTTTATTGTGTTCGTACGGACCACCTGAAAGGTGAAACCATCTGGACATAACTTTTTATACTATCTCCATCAATTATTTGGCAGGTGTATTGAGCAGAGTCAGGCTAATATGAAGGCCCCATTAGCATCTGAGGCCCACTTTAAGGGGTGATATTCATCCACCTCCATCTCTCACAGTGAGAGGTGGAGACTTATTAGAACCCGTCAGGTAATGGCAGAGTGACATTACAATCACGGCAGCAGCTGGATAAAGTTGTAGGACATTAAGTTACTTACTGATTTTCCGATTTTTAATTGGCGATAATGAGATACTGTACTCATGATCCCTGTAATTGCCAGTCTATACAGTCAGAAGAGATTTTTATAAGAACCTTGTATCATGGATGATTTCATTCTTCAGGGTGGAAAATACTACTGTATTACTACCATATGTTAAATTGGTAGTTCAGTATCCAACCAAACATGGAGGGTCACAATCTCCCCTTCTGTTCCCGAGGCTTGGCATTGAATAATCTTACATTATGATGTCACAATGAAGTTGACCTTAAGGTGTTCCTGAAATACTCGATAATAACTCCAGACATTCAAAAACTGCCACATTTCTTTAACACCTGCAGTCATCAACACTCCTCTGTAGACGCAGACGGAGATAAGTCCTGTCCAATTCCATCAACTTTATCCAGCGCCTCCACAGGTGTCTGTGGCCCTGCCTCCCAGAGTGACGGAGCCATCATAACACATCACAGCTCAGAGTGGAAGAGTGGCAGCACCCAGCCAGCCCACTGTACAGTGCGGGCCCCTGGGCACGGAGATGGGATGGATACTCAGATCGTTCGCTTAGATGCCGGGGACGACTCCTTCAGGGGATGGCCGAACATTTTGTCTGCATGTGACCCCCACAGGGTTATTTCTTCCAGAGGTCAGGACTCAGACCAGGAGGACGGTTGGATGAATCGAGTGGCCGGAGGGGGAATGCAGAAAAAAGAAGCGATGTGTGAGACCTGGCAGTGGTAGGGTTGATTTGTTCGGTGCCGCGGTCCCTGCTGTTGCCTTCTCCCTGGTGTTGCTCACAAAAATGTTCCGCCAGAAACCCTCTTGTCGCCATGGCACCCCAGGCCCCGGCATGATTGACACCCTGTCACATTATCTTATGACAGCGCTGGTGGAGAGAGAGTGCTGAGGAGTGATACTGGGAAGTAGCTGGGGAATTACACACAATAACAGACAAGCGCGCACACACACACGGTAACATGTATGTACGCGCATATACAGTAGATACAAACACACCCTGAGGAGCTCCAACACACTTGAGCTGGGTATGGAAGTATATCGCAGTGGTGTGCACTATGTGTGTGTGTGTGTGTGTGTGTGTGTTTGCATGAGTGCATGCTCTAGAGGCAGAATTCACCAAACAGTGGGGAAGGTTCATCGAGGGGCGCAGATGTTTTGAACATCATGTACATCATGCTACAGAGACGAGCTATTTCAGGCAGCGGGGCGTATGGAATAGTCTGCTGATTACTTTATGAGATGAAGTTCAGTTTCCATAGCCGGAGGTGCCTCCAGGATTGTATTTATGTCATTCTATACCCGAGAGATGCCCTGTTGTAGCAATGTAACATCTCTGACATACATCCCGAGGAGAGCTAAATCAGCAAAGAGGCCTATAAATAGATTAAAGTAAAGCAAAGAGAGTTAAATGTTGATCTTATCAAAGTTCTAAGGTTGATAAGATGTGAGGCTCAGAAGTAAGAAGTTAAATCAGTAACATCCTGCTCTTATTGAGCTTTTAATAACAAAACAAATACACTAAGGCATGCTCTTAAGGAAGACATATACAAAGCGAAGTGCTTAAGTATGCACTCTGATGCATAACTCAAGTCAAATCAAGTCAATGTATAAGAGATGACTATAATCTTCACGAACGCACAATAATTACAATAATCTTACAGAACGGTAATAAAGCCATGACTAACTTTACATTTTTGGGAATGGAGAAAAAGCTAGTTTCAAAGTGCATTTGATGGCACCAAGGGAGACAAAAGTTAGATTTATTTACTAAAGAGCTGCATTGATTAATTGATTAGTTGTCAACTTTTAAAAGTATAATACGTAAGAATTCCTCATTAACATTTAAAAGAAAATGTACTCAAGTTAACAGTGCATAGAGCATAGTACATAAACACCCAAAAACATAGTGAAGTTAATCCACTTATTAATCGCAACATTTTAAAAGTGACCTCAGAGATCTCCTCCAATTGACAAACAGTTCCGGATCAGAGAAGAATCCGAAGTGACTCCAGGTGCCCCGCCACTCTTCCTGGTCCTCCACACAGCACTCCGCAAAGATGGAGAGATACATATTGTACATTTAAATGAATAGTCAACTATTTAATGGTAATTGGTTCATTGGTTTGAGTATTTTTTATAGAAAAAAAAATCACAATTCTCTGATTCCAGCTTCTTAAATGTGAACATTTTCCATGTTTTTTTCTGAAAGTAAATGTTTTGGACCAAAGAACTAATCAATTAATAATATAACTTACAGATTAATCAGCAGTGAGCACTATCTAATTAATGGTTTGGATACTGTGTAACAAAAATCAGAATATAGCCAGAAAACACTCAGTAGCTCATCGCTTCTTTGTAGACAGACGTTTTGCTTTTGCAGCATGTTCAGTGTCTCTTTCCTCCACTTGTACCTCTGTTTCAACGTTCAATCAAATGTCACACAGGTGTGTAGGTGCAGTGTAGTCTGCACGCAAAACTTTCCAACCTCAACTTCATGGTCCTTCAGACAAAAACAAATGCATACGATCAACTTTTTGCCCTTCTCCACGCGGGCGCGAACTCTTCTATCCAGAGCATCACGGGCCAGCATCCTGCTTTGCTGTGCCTCTCTTTACTTTCAACGGGCAACTTTTCGAAAGTAGGTCCGCACATCTGCCACATTTTAACACTTATTTACCCTGAAACCTTCACAGTGTGACTCTACGCTAAAACGCATAAATATACAAAAATATGATATGTTATGGGCTCCAGTTTTTGTCAATAGCTGTTAAGGATACGTTGATGTTCTCAGGTCTCTGAGTGGAACAGACAGTGGTCACCCTCTCTGTTAAATGGGACTCGTGGGGGTCCGCTGCCAGCAGTGGGCCACCAATGTTTGTCCACATGGGTGTGACCCTTTCGAGGGCCAGGTCAGGGCAGGCATGCCAGTAACAGCTGGGCGAGGATGATGGGTGTCAGACCACAAACACGTCAAAACCCTCGACGAGCGTCTGACAGCTGGATGACATTGAGCTGGGAGTTGAGGAGAGCCTGCCTGTTGAGTTCATCTTTAGCATATATTTTGCAGAGCATTACATTTGGTGGATTTTATTTATGATAAATAATGTTTATTGTGTTCGTACGGACCACCTGAAAGGTGAAACCATCTGGAGATTACTTTTTATACTATCGCCATCAATTATTTGGCAGGTGTATTGAGCAGAGTCAGGCTAATATGAAGGCCCCATTAGCATCTGAGGCCCACTTTAAGGGGTGATATTCATCCACCTCCATCTCTCACAGTGAGAGGTGGAGACTAATCTCTGAGGGTACCCCCCTAACCCCCTATTGCCTGTCTGCTCCCCTCCTCTCTCTTCCCTCCTTTCCCTTCTGGAGGCCTGCATTAAACATAAAGACTCTGCATGGTTGAGTGAGTCAACAAATTACCACAGCCAATAAATGGGAAAAAAAAAAAAAAAAAGAAAAGATCTGCCCCGCTATATGCCACCAGCCTCTTATGTTCTCCCTCTTTCCCCCTCTCTCTTCTCCTCTCTTTACTGTTTTCCTCCCTCTCTCCTCCCCCTTACCTTACCGTCTTCCATTAGGTTATTGTCCCGGGCTTTTAAATAAACATGATCTTAGCCCGAGCTTCTCCTTATTGCATTTAGTTAGAGCATCCCTCCTCATGCTTGACTGGCTGTGTCCATCAACTCAAGGGAGCCTGACTCGCTGCAAAATCCCGGCTAATACACATGAAACTGATACAGCTGTTGGTCTAACCTTTGAGTGTCTCCTAAGGAGCACAGTGATATTTGCACTTAATAAAATTATGCCTACCAGGAGAATATGCCGCTGACATTTGCCATTTGTCAAGTTGAGGTGGCAGTGAAGCTTTACGAGTCATTAGTGCTCAGTGTACAGTCGAGAGGTTGCTTAGCCTGCAGTCGCCTGTTACTGTACACGGCGGCGATCTTTGAAAGAGCAAATGTAACTGCCACATTACATGAAACCTTGTCAGCCTTACACCTGCATAACACTAATTCTGTTCATTCCCCATCTTCTACACAGCGTGAAGTAAATCGTTCCTTCCCCCTAATGCAGCGTTGCGTTTCGTAGTGAGTGTCAAAAGTGAACCGTGAACTGAAAACTAGTCATTTCGTCATCCGCAGCCCTTAAGCGTGTAAGTGCACACTGCAGCTTGTACTGATACACACATGCGTGGAGAAGGGAACTCGATGTGAAGTCAGGGAATAAAGGGGGAACAACCTGGCAACTACACAATAACAATTATGCAGTGCAGTAGCAACGATCTGGAGTGTATTATGCGACCATTTTTGTTTCAAACATTTGCAAAATGAACTAGAATTATTAGCAGAATGTGAAGAAACAACAAAGAGGTCTCCGTATTGTGTTGCAGAGACATCTGTTGAGGTTAGCATGCTAACCTAGCACTGAGCCACTTTGTAGGGGGACACTACAAAACTCCCCCGGTGTTCCGAGCTCCCAGTCCGGGCAGTGTCAACTAACACCACCGCACGTGTTCAGAAGTGGTATGCAAGGATTTTGATGTAAAGCAAAGCAGATGTATGAAGCGCTGCAGAACTATTTACTCCATCTTATACCAAACTCTAAGCTTTATCGCTCAGTTGATCCTACTTTACCCTGAAATGTTAGTAATAAGTACCTGTTAGTTTGAATAAAAGTACTGCATGAATCCATCTGAGGTTCTCCATACTCCCTAGCTCACATTGTGTTCCATTGTACCTACACAGTGTTGACAAGACTTGGATAAGCAGTCAGTTACTGAATGCAGATTACATGCCCATTTCTGTAATGAATCCAATGGTCTTACGAGCAAATGCCCTTCATCTGAATACTTTTGGATTACTTCAAAATCACAGTTCCACAACTTGTTTGTCATTTCAAAACGTTTTCATTGAACATTTATCAATTGAATGAAATAAAATATTCAGTTACTGGGGATAGAATAACCCTGACAAAAATAGCAGTGGCACATGCTGTAACCTTTGCTGCTAGTGTTTCTTCAGATCAAAGTTCAAATCACTGCAGATGAGAGCAACTGTATTTCGGCGTGCACAAATTTGCACTGGACATTTTTGTGAAGGTGACATCCAGGGATGTAAGGCGGTATTGGAGGGACTGCTCCTGCTGGAACCTTCAATGTTGTCTCAACACAGTTCTTTATACTCAAAGTAAACTATACTATACTGGCCTAAAACATCCTGTCTGTCAGACGTGCATTGCATGGGTTTATACAGCATAAGTTATCATGAAAAAGAATTTCAAAATGTTCATATCTTAAAGATATAATCAAAAATGTCATCAAGTAATCACTGACCATGTCATTTTTGATATCTAATAATATATCTGATAACATTACTTTTAAATGTAATTTGGCCTGATTATACATACAATTTTTTGTAATCTGATATATATATATATATATATATATATATATGTATATATATATATGTATATATATGTATATATATATAATCCCAATTACATGTTTTCCCTAGAATTCAGAAGAATTGTGCTGGACATTTTGGGCCGTAATCTTAAGTGTAACCTTAAGAAAGACCAACCCGCTCAATGCGTCGTTGCTGTTGTAAATGTAGCCCACGCAGAGTGATAGATGCTGCAGATGTCGTGCCCTTCCCTAATACAGTCAGAGAGAGGTCATGCTGTGTAGGCATGGCGCTGCCTGTTGTTGTAGGACAATGGAAAAGGACAGAAGAAAGAGTTTTCCCATCATCATTTACACCGGATGGGTCACTGATGATAAAAGACTTCAGTGCACATCGACTAAATCGATTTTAATCATTACTTCCTTCTGAATGTCCAGCACAGATGCACAGAGGACGTAACTTGCTGTCAATGATATCAATGATGGGCCTCCTACAACATGTGCAGTTACCCTCAAATGACGTTCACGATGAACCCGGCCCGGATTAAACAGTAAGAAAGTTTGCCCGCTAGGCTGTTTGTGCTCGTTTTGCGGGCGCGTCGACATTTTGATTCCTCGTCTGTAGGTCGTGTTTTTAAGTGCATATTTATTCCAAAACTGCATTTGAAGTCGTCACCGATAACAACAACAACGAGATGCAGTGGGAATACATCAGAGGCATTCCAATGAGTACAAAAGAACAGCCATATACACAGCCTATAAAAAGTATTCACCGCCCCCTCCCCCTGGACTTTTTCATGTTTTATTCCCCAGGAAAAAAAATAAAACTGTACAAAAAGTAGTCTGTGGTAAAGTGTGGGAAAACTTTGGTCATATTTATAATATTGTTTTTAAGTATTTCTGTAGAGCATGAAATATTCATGAATAAGTACGCAACTTTAAAAGTTTAAGATCAGACAAGAAGGCACCCTGGAAAACAGAGGCAAGGAACAACTACATTTCAAATTAAAAGCAGCTAAATTCATTTTTTATGCAAGGACATGCTTCACCTTTCATTAAGTGTGCTCGTGTCTCTCAAAGTAAGAAGCTGATGAAGTAAAAGAAAAAAAAGTAGTGAAAACACTAAAGTTGTATCTAATGTATTGAAAGGTGTACTTAGAGTGCAGCAACATCTGTTTCATACTTTACATGTAACTCTATTTGGCTGTTGTGCAATAACGTTAAAGAGGGTAATTGTCACCTCTGTAACCAGATTTAAAATCAAATATAATTTGTAATATGATACAGATGAGTTGGTGGTTTTGTCTGTATAATTAAACACTGATCATAGTTTTTCTTTTTTTTGTTAGTGATACTGAATATTTACTGAACAGTTTTGAGTAGTAGTTTTTTTTATTGCTTTTACCTTGTATTTTTTCCTGACAACCGCACTTTTCGTCAGCGTAGAACATGATGTTGGTCTTGAGTGGCTTATCTCCAAGTGGCAATGTTCATATCGTGGGTTAGACTCTTCTTTTTTAGCTGATGCTGGGATTTGCTTTCAGGACCTAAAATATCCTCGATCTCGCCCGAATGAATCCTCAGCCATCTCAGTACACAAAGCTCTTTCCCCACATCTTTTTAGTCCCGGTGTTTTATTCAAAGAGCGGGAGAAAAATGATGAAATACACAAACTGAGAAAAGACTCGTGATGAATGAAATCCTTGTGTAATTGCTCTCTCTACGACAGCTCAGAAAACGTCAGTAGTCTTTTTCTTGTGAGCCCCCTTAAAGTACAGAACACCTGATAGAAAAAATAGATCCAAAAATAATCAACCTTTTTCAACTTTTTGATCCAGCTGGGATGTGACTCATGTTTCTATATTCTTACATGAGACATGTCACCAGTCGCCACCCCGGCCATTGGACGAAATGTGCTGCTGACGAACCCCCCCCTCTCCCGCAGCCAGAGATTGTAGAACTCTCAGCATCCATTTACATTAACCCCCCGATCTGACACCGATGATCAAGCTACAAATACAAGGAGGCTGAACACCTGCAGGAGTCATTGTAAGGTATATTTTATTTGACGTCATTTTCCAAGGAAAAAAAAAAAAAGCTTTATTTCCTCTTTCCTCCTTCAGGTTTAGTCATGACGAATGATGCCCTCTGGTGTTTGTTGTAACGTAAAAGCCTCATTTAACACAAGCTATAAATTGAACTCAAACTTTTAATTAAATTGTTGCTATATGCAGATAATCCTCTGATAATTTCTGTCTGCATCCTCCTCGCGTTCCTCTTCGCGGTCACGTGAGGGTGTCATTTCCTCCACAGCCGGGATTCTTGTCTACATCTTTTTCATTTTTTTCGCAGGCCAGAAAACTGGAGACCAGCTGCTGAAGTTTCCAGAAACAGATGTATTTGACCTGAAATCACTTACGAAGATGTATCGCACACAAACTCCACTGATTTATGACGGAATAGAATGGCACCCAGAAGGGCGGACACTTCTGCCATTGCCCAGAAGTCTCCTTTAAATCGATCCAGCCTAATCCAACAGCAAACTCAGTAGCTCCGTCTCACTCCAACTTTTAAACGACCCAAAACTGCTTAACCATAATTTAAGTTTCCCAGGATACCAGCCACATTAATACGCCTGTTTTATCAACATCCATGAATTATTCCCCACGAAATTAATGGAAACAGTAAAAAATAACTTGCAATGTTTGGAAAAACAAAATGTAAGAAAATAAATTCCTTTAATCTGGATCCACACCAAAAGTTAATGAGGTCTATTTTGGGTCGAGACCATCCTCCATTCAAGATTGGTAAAAAAAAAAAAAAGAAACATTTTTTTTTTTTTTTGTGCAATCCTGCTCACAAACCAACCGACCAAACAACCCAACAACACGCGGACAGTGGTGAGAACACAACCTCTTGGTGGAGGTCATTAATTAATTATTCTTTATTGATTCAAAGTTCCAAAAAATCCCAGAGGTGGAAGCTATTCAGAGTTAATCAAATGCAAGCGGCCGCCCTGTAACAGTGCTGCTCATTACAAACCCTTTGGAAGTTCAGCACTTGCAGGAGAGATGGAGGCACTGGCGAGAGGCTGCACTCGTGTGTATTTGTTGCAGAAATGAAGGCGGCCTGAGCTCCGGGATGCTTCTCCTTCTCCAACCCAGAGACAACAAAAGCTTGTGTGTCCGCGCTCCAGTGAGTCTGGATCCCTCGGCTTCTATTACCCCTAAACCGCTGTCTTAGTCATTTATATACAGCCTGGTCTGAGTTAGCGAACTTACAAAACATTCTGATAATCCCACAATTCTGGTATCTTCTGGTGTTTGTGTGTGTGCACACGTGCGTTGGCCCACAGAGACGGACTCCCTGTAGGGCCACATCAGTAATAATGAACTGTGTGGAGAGCGGAGAGGCCCGTTTCTGTACTGTAACTTCATCCTCAATGATTGGGTCAAGCTCGGCAAACCGTTTGATGGTGCACTCACCGCCTCCCTTCCTCGCTGCCTCTTGGACACGTATGTGGAATCTATTTACACAATAAAATTGCACAGTAAATACAAATAATACAGATTTATGCCAGTAATCCTGTGAGCGGGCACTTAGGCGCTGCTGGCAAGTCCCGTCCCCGGTGTGAAATTAATTGCTGTGAAGTTGTCATGCCAAATATCAAAATCTTATTTTCAAATCAGATCTACACTGTCTTAAAAAAATCAGAGCTGTGCCAAGCCAGGCAGAAAATAATCTGTAACATCACACAATCCATGAAGGACACTGATTTTCACTTTGATACTGTTTGATGTTGTTTGATTTTTGTTTGTTCGCTTTGGTGCAAGTGTGTGTGTGTGCGTGTGTGTGTGAGTGTGTGTACGTGCGGGCGCGTGCATGCGCGTACCCCCGCGCACGAGTCTGAATTTTTTTGGGGGGGAATCTGAAAAATGGAGTGTGACTGCAGAGCATCGGAAAAGGTTGCATTTGGAAAACAAACTATATGACAACAGCATTCTCTTTTGATGCCGTGATTGGCAATCTTCAAATGCAGCCAAACAAAGAGGAGTAAAGAGGGAGAGACAAAGGGAAGGCAGAATTGAAGTTGTCAGTTCGTACCTGAGTTGTCCCAAACTATCCCATTCTGCAGCCAGTGGGGGTTTCTGTCAGTCGGAAGCAGATTCTACAATTCTTTTTCCTCTGTCACTGCCGCTGCATCTCTCTCTCTCTCTCTGGGACTGTATACATCTGTGGGTCTGGGGCTTGAAATGACTGGGTTGGAACGCAGTGGGAGGACGAGAGGCGGACGGCAAATACATACATATTAAAATCCTTCACGATTTCCAGAGGAGGGAGAAGTAACCGGCTGAAATTAAAGGCACTTTTTGATCTCAGGAGGAGAGAAAACTGATGTATGGATGCTGAGGAGGAAGCATGTCTCTCCTGTGTGACTGCACAATGTTCCGGCGAGCGCGTCTGAGAGCCATTCACCTCGAGCTTGACCTGCGATGTGATGCTGTTTTGTATTTGTTTGCTTTGAAGGTCAGATATAAAAAAATAAAAGAATAAATGAAAAAAAACTCCCCAAAATATCCTGACATGATATAGAACAAGACAGTGGTCTGATCTCAGGTGCCGCCAGGTCTCTCCTTAAGGCACCTCGCCATCCCCTGATACGAAGCCTCCTGTTATTGTTAGTGCGTTACAATGGCATTTCCCAATTCACATTGCGGCGTTCGTGCCTCGCTTCTTCATAATGTCATACTCATTTTCTGCTCCCTTGCTCGCAAACCACATATTCATGCACAATTTGACATAATAGCAGAGTTAAAAACATGAAATTATAAGGTAATGTCTCACCGAGGGCTATAGTCACATTAAAAAATGCTTTCCCTGTGATCTGTAAGATTGCTCGCCGCAGTGAAATTTAATAGTTGGAGCATAGCACCCCCTGCAGGCAGGCATTATTCCTCGCCAATAATACCCTCAAATGGTTGGACCGAAGCGGAGGCTCTCATTGTTACCCTTTCACTGCAATTACAGGCCTTTCTACTTTGATTGGTGGGTAATTGAATTGGTTCGGGCCTGTATGATTTCCTTCCGAATTTGCCACTCATAGTCCAATCTTGGCACCACATCAGACAAAGCCTGTCTCCCAGTAATTAAAGACGCCAAAGCCAGGTGTAGAGCTGGGGAACTAGGGAACCATAGCCAGATGAATGGGACTGATTAGGTGTTTAGTGAAAATGAGATTTTCTGGCTCAAAGACAAAGTGCAGCCTCTCACTTGGTGCTCCGTGTTCAGTGGGGTGGCAATTGACTGCTGTTGATGAGGTACATGAGGTAAAGGCCTGAAAATGACTTCCTGCATTCAGGGCGGTTACAAAGGAGCCGCGCCGGTGTCAGAGTCTGAGGCGAAATCTGAGCGGTACATTTCAGGCATGAAACAGGCTTTTAAAGTTGAACTTGTACAGAGAAATAGAAGATTTTGGTTCTAATTAGGCAGAAAACGGCCCGTCCCAGATCAGCTGTGGAGATAATGACGCACGGGGAAGATCAGCGGAAGTACAGCTTTAAAATTTCATGGGACACTGAGAGCAAAAGTTGATTTGAGTTTGATCTGAGGCAGTTGTAGCTCAGCATTGACGTTACATCTTACAGGACAGTTTACCTGTTCGTCATGGAACAAAACGTGTGTTTTTGAAATTCCCATTGAAGGAAAAAAAAATGTTGCATTTCTTGAACCAAGGAACCATAAATGTAACACCATCATTAATAAATGGTTCATTTTTTAGGTTATTAAACACGAGTTGATCTTCATTCTCACGATGAAATGCTTTGCAAACAAATTATTAAACAACGGTTTACCATAAAGTTGCAGTGGCTGTTTATGATACTTTGTAAAGGGTTAACAAAAAGTTCACAAAGCATTGGTTGTTTGTATTAAGTTTAATTAACTACGACTTCATCACTTATTAATAATGGCCATCATCAATTAATATATATTAAGTTAAACTGTCATTTTAAACAGCCTCGTCAAAACGATTGGGACTTTTAACTACATAGTAGTGATGTCGATGTTCAGCGTACGAGGTCAAAGAATCACGTATTGGTCCTAAGTGAACGACAGCTGTGGTCGGGTCAAGGTCAGCGTACTTTGAGCGGTGGATGTACGCCAGCTGACTGAGTGGAAAATGAGAGTTTTTTCTCCCTTCATTGAGACCGGAATGGATTTTAATCAACACATTATGCCAGTTGTTAATTGCTTTTGCCGCCTGCTGCTAAAATAATTTGCTACTTTTTTATTGTAGTAGTAGCCATCTGTTTCAAAACACAGGGACAGGATCAGGCCCGGACCTGGGGTGGATGTTGACATGAGATACAGGCGGCTAATTTGCACTGCCGCCACCTTATTTATGAGGCTAAGAATGTGCGGAGTGGAGGGGAAGATTCACAGCTCGGATCTAAACCGGGGAGCCCGCTACATGGAACTCTCTAGAAAAACATGTCGAGGTGCCTTTATTCATCATGTAGTCGTGTTCCGGAAAGGCAAGTGACTAGTCACTAATGTACAAATGTACATGTCAGACAATCTTGTGCATCTTTTGAAGTAGATGTCACTTTGGCCTTGAGGAACAATGGCCTCCTTATGAGGCTCACCCTGCTTTAACCCCTGTTCGCGTTCCTTAATTGCTCAAGGCTGCAGACGTCCGTCCCTCAATAATGTCTAGGAGGGACAATAGCCATGAGGAGCTCAGCGAGAGAATGCTTTGACCCCGCTTCACCTCATATTTACTCTAATCAGTCTTACTGTTAGGGTTAAAAACACTGGCTGTATGGATTGAGTACATTGCGTCTCCGCTCCTCTCTTTAGTCTGCTCTCAGGTCTTTTGCTCTACGTCTACGTTTGTGATGAGCGAAGGTGTCCAAGACGGATTTTGCTCTCCGTCTTTGTGTTTTTGTTTCATGCCCAGCCACGGAAAATGTGTTTAAGTGCATCGTGCCTGCGTCTGACTTCCAAGATATTTCACTGCCAAACTTTGAATATCCTTATATCTGCTCTTCGGGAAAGGTGTCAGAATTTTGCTGGCAAACAACAAATCCGATCGAAGGGTCATCACAAGGAATCGAACCGCTTACATCTCTGCAATTTAAAAAAAAAAAACAGCAGGCGTTTACACATTCAAGAGCAGTCACACCTCATTTCTGGTTAATAATCAGACTGGTCACATCCTCTCTGTGTGATATCTCAGAGGTACAAATTCAGACTTTCTGGAGGAGGGTGACAAGTGTGCTCCAAATGATATCAGTTACCCCAAATTTCCTCCTTCAGAACCAGGTTTTTAATTAGCTGCGAGGAGTGCCAACTGCAGCGGGCACATAGAGTATGATTTCCTTTCCAGTGTCTGACATCCCTTGCAGTATTTTCATCAGTGTGCGGTGGTCTGATACTGCAGTATAGGCAGAAAAGGCATTTTGTAGTCTATGTAATGCTGCCGCGAGGGTTTGGAGGCGACATCTCAACAGGAGGGGACCGAACCATCAAAGCCATCATGTACTTTAATTACAGGTAATCTCAACTCAGAGACACTCTTCCACTCCCTCTGTTCTTCAGAACTTCCTCCTCAATTACCAAAGTGCCTCAATTAGGCCCTAAATAAGCAGCGGACATGCACGAGGGAGAAATGGGCAAATTACAATGGTGAGGGTAAAAACAACAGGCCCTGTAAGAGCCAGTGTGATGCAGAGGCAATTAAAAGACAAAAAAGTGTTCCACCACGCAGGGCGAAAATGAGAAAAAAGAGAAAAAGACCTTTGATGAGCCAGTTCGGAGCTAAGTGGAGCTTAAGAGGCGACGGTCGAGGGGAAGAAAGAGCGAGAAAAAGAGAAATTAAAGACAGTTGATTGGCAAGAGGGCTGATGTCACACTGTTTCCCTACAGGACCATATGTCGGGGGGAGCACTCAGTCATCGAGAGACTGGAATGTGTGAGTAAGTCATGATTTCTATAGAGCAAGTGGGCGTCCCACCGGCAGCTGATTCTCTACACTCTCACTGCTTCCCCTCACATTCATTATCCGGCCAGCCCCATACACACTCCATCAACTGTGAAACTTACTGGGCTTTTGAATGGACAAATGAAGACCCTGTCTCTTTTAATGGGCTAATTCTGTGACTAACAAGGAGAACGCTTAAGCTGCGGCCGACAGTTGAGTGCATTAGTCAATTAGCTCAAATCCAAGCCGGAGCAATTGTGTGATGAATTAACTAGAGGGAAATACACCATCAAGGAGCATAGAGAGTAAAATTAGAGGCTAATGCACACACACCTCTGTTTATGTGTTTGTGTTTTGTGTGCGGCTGTGTGGTGTTCTCACACTGGATCAAATACATTCCATTCTGCGTAGCCAGCAGACTCACGCTGACCTGGCTGGCTGGTCGGAAACTGAGCTCATCTAGAGCCGCAGCAAGCTGCACATGGCAGATGACAGGACTGTCATCATTGTCATCATCGGGCATCACAGGGAGATGAAGAGAGTGGCGGGCAGCACCAGGATGAGCAATGACTCAACAGAGAAAGTGTGTTGAGGAGGAAAAATGACAAAATATTATGTAGTCAAAAGGAAAAGCCCTTACAATTCCCCTTCCATCAACTGGTTCCATTCCATTTTCCAACCAAGTTAAAAAAAAAAAAAAAGACACTCAACAGCTTGTCAGGGCAGCTCAGCATGTATCCAGGAGAGGGCAGTGTTATCCAGAGAAGGGGTGGGGAGTGTTTGATCTGAGCAGATGTATGCGAGGAGAATCATTAAACAGCATCTGTCCACTCAATTACCCCCTTCGTTAGTCTAATCCCACATTTTTTTTTTTTAACTCATAGAGGGATAATTAAATTCCTCATAAATTGAATTGAATCGCTGTGTTAAACAAGTCATGATGAAAGGGGGGCAACAGGCTTTCTAAGGGAAAGACTCAGGACTTGTGTTTAAGGTTCGCACTGTAGACCATGACCAGCATTTCAAACATTATAGAGAGCTGGAAACATGCCAGAGATTTTTGGTTTATTGTGAAGCCAAAACTCCAGATGGAAAAATCTGTTTTAGGCACATACTTAGGGATTTAAAAATTCTCCTGACCAGGTATTCTGTTACATGCAAACGCAAAACACTGTCTGCCTCATGGAAAGTGGGGTGAAGCTCGAGGTCAACCAAACATTTCTGGAGCTTCACGGCAAAACAGTGTTGCAGCATTCTCCTGAACACCTGAAGCAGCTGGGGACTTGTTTTAAAGTGTCCAAAAAAGTCTCCACCTGCTTCAGTTGTGTGCTAGAATGCTGCAACACTGTTTTGCTGTGAAGCTCCAGAAATGTTTTGTGGACTACGAAACTCAATCCAACTTTCCATCAGCATTTGCACGCAGAAATAATGATTCAGACCCTAAAGGAACATTAAATCATTCCTTTCATCTGAACAATTAAAAACTGTACTGATTAGGATGAATATTTTAACATGGTGTGTTATCACATTGGTAGAGAATTGTCTCATGAATAATAATCAAGTCCCCTTATAGTAGTGATTCTCAATTTTTTTTTCTGTCATGCCCTCCTTCAGAAGCTAAATTAAAAGGATCACATCTACCATCCCACAACTTTGATCAACCCCACCATTTTTTCCCAGTCATTAAAAATGATTTGGGGAGCAAACTTATTAAAACACTTGTATGTTTCTTTTCACCACATAAATCAAATTCATTCAACTTACTTTCACTCAATATTTTTCCCCAGGTCATCCACGTCACTCCTGCAGTGAGCCCCACCTCCCAGTTTGAGAAACACTGCCAGTTTTGCCATCACTTCGGAAAAAAAGTCTACACTACATACCTCTACAAACATACCTCTATAAACAGTATGTAGAGTAATGTAAAAGAAATGAAAAGTGACAATCCTTTTGCTCATAAATGCCTCAGCAATGCAGGCCTTTATTTAGAATAATTAAATACTTCATAAAGCTAAGGATTTATAATAATTTACAAAATATTTCATTTTTTTAACTCCACACAAAAACATAAGATAGATCTGACTTTAAATTACATTCACAGTCATAAATCTACAAGTTGCTCAAATTTCCTTGCTCCAGCAACGAGAACAGGGGGCCTGGTTTAAGTATAAAGTGACTATATGAAAATCGATATTTATACTATTCAATACTGAAAAGACACCATCTGAAACATGGACTACAACATAAGAACGGAGACTAAGCATTGACATGGAAGGACATCACGATTTTCTGAAGCTGCATCAACACAACTGACATGAAACAGCAGAACAGTAGAAAACACACAGCAGCAGCTTCGTGGTTTGTTTAATGAATGTAAAATGTCCTTCCCTCTCACAGTCTGCTTCAGTATATGCCTGCATAGAAAAACTCAGCAATCATAATGAGTGGAAATCACAGGGGGTAAGTAATACCTATCCCAGACTTAGGAAAATGTCACTGTATGCTCAATGAATATTTCATGGAGAGCCTGCACAGCCTATCGTACTTTCTGAACAGTTCTGAACCTTGATAAGAAAAATATTATAAAAAGCACTGTTTCCACTGATTTGGGGAGACCAGGAGGAAATTAAATGACTTGGAGTGAACCAGCAAGCTTTCCCAACTCATCTGTAAAAAACGGCAGGATGCGCTGCGCCTCATTCGCTAAATGTCGATGAGGTCGTCGCCGCTCTCGTCGCTCTCCACAGTCAGCTGGCGGGTCCACCACTTCTTCACCTCGGAGCCTGAAGACGCCTCGTCGTTGACGGGGTTCATCTTACACACTATGGACTTGACGCTTGTGCGACCTGACGCAACACACGCAAAGAACAGAGAATTCACAGTCTGACTCTTGCACTTCTTTCTTTCGTTTTTACAATTCCACACAGTAAGGGCGCTGACTGGTTTTAAAATGGGATTTGTATCTGAATACGTTGTCTGGATAATAAACAATCTGATCTTGCCTTTGCATTTACACCTGGTATTTTAATTGTGTTCTGGTTATCCTCATTGAGAATGGATCTCTGTCCTCCAGTGGAAAAATGGCACATTTGTTGAACAATTCTATCCCAGGTCCCCTTAAAAAAAATTAATTTTGTGAGTTTTAAGTAAGTATGTTTGTACTTTTAACTGACTAACTGTGGATAAATGAATTACTTTCTCTAATATCAGGCCCTGGTTTTCCTTGGCAGAGACACAACAAAAGACTTGTTCAAGTTCAAACGCACTTTAACTGAGCGTCCTCTACAGAACTGTGCCACCTGCAATAGACAGTATAGAGAGGCTTACACACCTGCGGGCAGCCGCCACTGTCCCAGCTTCCTCTGTGGTCTCCCCAGGTCTGACGAGTCCTGCCTGTAGCCTCCTCTGTCTGACAACGTGGGGCTCAGTAGCTGCTGGAGACCACTCATCTAAACAAATAGGACACATCCTTTATTTCACCAGTGCAAGCGCACACCTGCAGATTATACGATGTGCTTTCTGCATATCAAGCTGTGAACATGTGTGAGTGTGTATGTGGTGTTGGTATGGATGCGAGGCTTTACCTCAGGCTGCGAGGGGTTGTCTGGGTTGTTAGTGTTGTGGTCTTCACTTGGCACGGTGGTCTCTATACTGGGGGGGTTGAGGAAGCGGCTCAGCTCCTGCTTCTGGCTCTCTCTCAGGCTGTGGATGATGCTACACAACTGCTGCTGCTTCTGCAAGCACACAAGGATGTAGTGTGGTCAGTGTGTGATACTGTAGTGCGTGGAGACTGTTATACCCTGGCAATAAGTATGTTTTCTGTCGAGAGACTAACCGCCCGGATGCGTTTGAGGCACTTCTTCAGCCACATGCGTATTGTCTGCTTGGCAACCTCTTCTTCAATGGTGTACTCCAACTGTTCCCTGGCCAACAGCTCCTCCAGCTGGAGAGACTTTCTAATGTCCACTGAGCGATATGACAGCATGCTGTATAACACACACACACGCACACACACAGCCAAAAAAGGGACATATTTAGTGTCTGTGTCCTAAAAATGAAAATGTATTCATGCTTTAAATAAAAAAAACAATGCTGAACAGAAGCAGCACCACACAAACCGGACCTAACTGGACTTTCTAACCCTCCAATAAGGTAATAAGTAGCTCTGACCCCAAGTTATTTCTTTTCAATCATGGGGAGTCAAGGTGTTGAATACATTCAGCCTAAATTTCTCTAGATTCTGGCTTTCTATTTTACACAGGTTGTTACCTCAGGTGCAAAATATAGAGTTTCTCCAGTAAAGATCTCTCTGACCAGAATTCCAATTGGACAGAGAGGGCAAACACTTCTGTGTACAACTCAGCGTGGATGTTACTTTGTGTTAACGGTGATACATATCAACAACATTCTGTATAACCATAAATATAATGATAACGAAGTGATGACACTGAAGAACTATAGCGTTCAGTAAACAGTGGCACCAAGCACACTCAAGCTGCGTCGGCAGCTTAGAAACATTTGTATGTTGTGTGTCACACAGAGACAAAAACAAAAAAACCCAGAGGTATAGGTTCTATGAAATTCTTAAAAGACGAGAGGATTTAGAGTTGTTGTCTTTTGAAGACAAATTTCTATTATTTTTGCATGAGTCAACATCAGTTATCCTGGCGATCGTCAAAGAGAACAAAACAAACTTCAAAGACTCCATCAACACCAAAGTCTGTTTGGCAGTATGGCTCAGGTAAAATTTTAATGTGTAATTTACAGCCCAACGTACTGTTAGTTTTCAATTAACGGACATAAAAGAGGTCAGCTACAGTTAGAAACCATTATCATAAGCAGCACAGCAACATTATTTTTTTAAAGAAATGTCCCAAAAATCAAGCTAATTAATGGCCTTGCAAATACAGATGGGTTTTGATCAGCTGTCAGTAACTCCATTGTTCACATAATGGCTCTGATAGTTTTTTGGCCCTTTATCTTAAATACTTCTACACTGTATGTACATGAGGTGTATGTGATATTCTGTGGTCACCTGAGCACGTCATGGAAGGTCACGTCGCCTCCACTGTGCAGTCGCTCCATCTCGTAGCACATGTGCTTAAACAGCAGCTTGTCTTTGTCCAGGTCCACCTCCAGCCTGCCTCGGAGCAGACGGAGCAGGAACTTCACCCTGGATGTTGGGATAACGCCCTGGGGAAACAGTTGCAAAGGTCAAAGGGTTATTAAAGAGGAGCTGACTCAAGTCTATGATGCTGAAGCTCTGACCTGAATCTCAAATATTTAAGATTTACTGTATGTTAAACAATTCATTTCATTTGATTTGAAATCAAGACTGATGTACCAAATATAAAAAAGAGACTACAACTTTTTTTTACTCTGTTGCATGATTTTTTTCCAAGCATCTTTTGGCTGAAACCTCATATAGCAGACTCAACGATTTACGGTGCAACATACAAATAAAATGCACTTAAAGAGTCTTCCTTAAACCTTAATATAAACACACGTTCTTTTCAGGCAGAGTGTTAAAACCCCTTTTTGGATTTTTTGGGGTGGTGCTTCCACTTTTGTATGTTACAATTGTACATGACTGCACAAATAATTCCAAAAGAGAAGCTTACAGTACATGAGGACATCAAATCACAGAAAAAAAACAGGAAGGAGGTCTACATATTTAATCCAACACCCACTGTTCTATTTTACTCTCATTCCTATTACTCAATGCCATAACTTCATTCCCCTCAGCACGTCTCATTAGCTCTCATTCTGCTTTTACCCTCTCTATATTATCCATGGCTCACAGCTTTATGATCGTCTTCCTCTCCCCTCCACTGTGTCCACACACCTCTCCTATCGCAAATTTTCTCACCTCCCGTTTGTCATCCACCATGTTCCAGATGATCTGGAAGTGCCTCAGGTCATTATAGCTCAGCAGCTGGTCCTCCTCAGTGGAGTAGAACAAGGAGAAGTTCTCCACAATGATGGCTGCAGCAATACCAAGAGATATCAATACTTTCAAGTCCAAATATCCCATAATTGCATTATCTACACAGTTTGTTTTAAGATGCAATTCCTTTGACTTCACTTTTTCACTTGATTCCGTCGCTCACTTTTATTTTCGACAACATTCAAGCTTCCTGTACTTGCTCCTGTCATTCTGCCTGCTCTTCTGTATGAGGGATTTTGTGTTATTTGGAGGTAGTGAGTGGTGATTCTTACATCATAGTAAGAATCTGTGTTTTATGCCTCAATGTCAGTGTCTTTCCAGAAAATATTACAACCCATATGGACATGAATAATACACATATAGTCCAAAAAAAAAGGGAATACACACTGCAGAATCCAACGATTCTACAAGAGATGGTTTGGTCCATGTCTAAGACTCCTTTAACTCTGTGCAACTCCTTTCAACCTAAACTTGTCTCTGGAGAAATTCTTTGTTTTCCCTTTGGAGAGATGACAAAACTACACGTAAGTGTGCTTTATGAGCACTAAAGTCTTGCATAACCTGCGGCAGAAATAAAAAAAGCCCTTGCTGTTGCCAAAGCAAAGTTTGTTATCCATAAAATGACTCTTACTTTAATTAAAAGTCTTGTGCCTAAGATGTAAATGGGTACCTTGTGTGAACTTGTTTTCAGTCCCAAACTGAAAATAAGTTCCCATAATGTTCCTGTGTGAAGAGGGTTTGGTCCCCACAATTCCATTAATACAAGTAGATCTATACCACTCACCTACTAGTAGGTTGAGCATGATGTAGGCTATGATGACATAGAAAGAACAGAAGTAGATAAGTGCCCCGGCGTAGTTGCCACAGTCGGTCTCCCAATATCGATGTTTGTCTGGAGTACAGAATGGGGCCTGCACCTGGGGACAGAAAAAACAAACACTCTATTACCGTAGAAGATGGTTCAACAAACTACTAAAAATAAAGAAAATGTCACTTTGTTTTCAACCCAAAAAGTTGGGATGTAATGTAAATAAAAACCTTACATAAAAACAGAATTCATTCATTGTCAAATGAAGAGTGTTTAATGACAACAGTTAAACTAAGTGTTCCAGAGCCCATGTAGTAATCCTCTTTATGCAAGCATGTGTTTCACAAAGTGGTGAACTCACCCCATCCCAGCTTGTGAATGACGAGATGAACACCAGAACTAGGATTTTTACAAACTGGATCCAAAGCACATATGGAAGTGGTTTGAAATGCGATTTAAATGTAATTTCAACAGATGCATCTCAGTCTTGATGCTCTGCCCACTCAGATCCTATTTCAAAGTGTCTTTTGTGTCACTTGCAGTGCTACACACAACAGTGCTGTCAAATCCAGAGAGCATTTGAAAGTGCATCAGAGTAGCTAAGTACCTCTGTGAAAATAAAGGTAAAGCTGAAACAACTTCCTGCTCTGTGTCTTAATAGTGTGATTGTTTGTAGATCGGTCTTCCATGTTGGAAAGCTGCATCACCAGATATATCTGCGATGTGTGGACAACAAATTGGAGCTGATCTTATGCAAATCATTCTTGACACTCATTCAATAAACAAACATGACCATGATACTATCACTTGTTACCTATTAACCTGTTTATCTGTGAAATGTTCTGTGAAACTTACTCAGTCTTTTGTGGTTCTTTTCCCAACATGTTGAAACATATAGCTGGAGTCAAATTCCAAATAATAAGCAATAATATTCAATAATATAAGCATATGTTTACAGAAATATATTAAGGTTAAGTCAAACATTGAAATATAATGTCTTTCTGATTTAAATTGACTGTATGTCAAAAAGGATTCAGATATGATTACATTGACTTATAGTTATGTTTCATACAGCTTCCAAAATTTTTTGGAATGGGTTTTGTACATAGTGAAAGCATGCACGAAGCCATGTCAGCAGTTTTCTATTGCTAGAAAGCAGTTCCAGTCCAACTGTCTGTATAACTGATGTTAAAGTAAATTTGGATGTGGGTTCCACAAACAAAAATCTATTTATTTGCCTTCACTGAGTTGTGGATAGCGGCAGAATATTAAGGTGAGGTGACCCTTTCAACACAATGTAATAAGAGGGGGATGTTATCCAGAGCACAAATAGTTGGCCTGTTCTTTTGTTTGTAGGGATGTGTGTTTGACCTGTAGCCCGTCTTACCATACAGTCATGCATGATTTTATTCCAATCTTCCCCTGTGACAATACGGAAGAGAACAGTGATAGCCCTGCCCGCGGTGGAGAAGTTAGCATGCCTGCAATCAGACAGAATAAGACAACTCTATAAGGATGACTTTTACTGTACAGTGGTCATCAGTAGGAACAACTATTCATTATAAAGATACACTGTGTGGTCAATTAACCGGAGGTTGAATGCTTACCGGTTGATGTTCTCTCCATATTTGACAGTTCCAAAGAGAACAACGCCAGCAAATGCATAGCATAGGAGAAGGAGGAACATGCCCACGATGATGAAGAAGCTCTTGTACATGCTGACTACCACAGTCAGCAGCAGCATCTTCAGTGTTACCTTTAATCATCACACAAAGACAATCAGAAGCATATTTTGCTGCAACAAAACACAATCTTTTTAGAAAAATCACACTCACTATCACAAATGAGTATGTTCTTGCACAAAAATATACTTACATGCTTCCCACATATCGTAAAGAATCTGAAGACGATCACACAGGTGCCCATCATGTAGGTATATGCATTCTGGAGGGGGTATGATGATGAGTTATTTGCGTACACTGATCAATTGTTCCTTTAAATGTGTAAGTGATTTGTCTAACCAGTAAGGAGAAGTGCAGGACTATCCAGATGACGCCCAGCGATGTGACCAGCAGGTCATAGCGATTCCGCCTGCTCTGCCAGTAACCCGCTGGAGACATGGCTATCAGCTTCATGGTCACCTGGGTAACAACACCACCAAGTATTATTATGTCTACACCCAGAGGAGGCAATCAAAGTTAAACCTTGAAACTGACACATAAGAAGACAGCAGAACAGGCTCACCTCCAGTACAAATATAAAGGTGAAGACTACTGACATGGTGGCAAGAGGAAATGTCACTTGATCGTCTACGTCCCACTGAAGAAGAGTAGATTCACACAAGTGTCAATATGTCAGTTCATGTTTTATTTATCTAGCGGGTTTTAATATAAAACGCTTAAATTGTGATTGGCAATACAAAAGAAATAAAGTCAAGTACATTATTCACTGAAGATGTAAACAAAATAAACAGGAAGCATGCACAAATGAAATGAGTGTAACACTTATATAAAGCACATGTCTGTAATGCATCATAAGGCATTATGAACATAACTATAATCCGTTAAAAATGCACCTATAGCCCTGTATTATCATTGTTTTAAGCACCCATGAATATTTACAATTTCTTATAAAATAATAATAGCATATGTTATGTAAGTGCTTGTAAAAAAAGACAATTTCACAGCATTTGGGTGCTGGTTTCATTGACTTTATCTTTTTTCTTTTCACTTTACTTGAAGCAAAGTATGATCGCTTATAAGCCATTATAATAAGGATCATAATGTGTCATTAGTGATTTCAATGTATTTCAACTATGAGGATTTTAATATAGTATTCATTCTGAATATTTATGGCACTCACTATGATGCATTATGACTATGATTATAACAGATTGATGGCTATCAAGCATCGGGAACATAATTAATTATGGTTTATGATTATGATCATACAGTGCTATAGGTGCATTTAAACAAATTATGTGCTATAATGCATTATAGACAAGGGCTTTAGAGAGTGTCATTGAGATTACATGATGCAATGTAATTATGAGGCTTTACCTTGACTGACAGGAGCACGGACTGTGCCAACACCAGCACAGCAATGCCCCGTTTGAAGAAAGGATGTTGAGTGATGTCGTACATCTTAGCCCGGAAACCCCCGTTTTCTGCCATGCAGAGAGATATCCAGAGATTCATTGTTTATTCCAACATTTCAATAAAGTAAGGCTTTCTGATCAAGTTAGTCATTTAATCTGAAATGTTTGAAATGCTTGAGCAGTGTCAGCTGCTGGTGCTCAAATCTGTGATGGTATCCCCTACTGTCCTGCAGATGGCGCTCATGGACTGCCTGGGTGTTCTTCTCAGTGTGATAACTGTGCTGCAGGTTGAACAAGCAGACTTGTATCTCCAGACTGTCAAGGAAAGGTTTAAAAAAGCGCCACCACTGAGAATGTGCCTTGCAGTTTTATTAATTTTGCATACTGCATAGGGAGAGAATTGTTACATCACTGCCTTTAAAACTGTCTTTCAGTGTCTCCTAACAAATAAATTAATTTATTCTTTATATAAAAAGGAATGATGTGATTGGCCATTGCTGAAGCCCACAAACTATATTCCCTCAACTGTTATTTCCTCATTTACAGGCACATGTGTTTTATGTCCATGCTTGTTTCATTTATCAGCATTCTATCTTTGGGTTGAAAGAATGTTGTAACATTTTATCTTTGTCACAACAAATTCTCCTTGAAAAGCTTTATTACGATCGTCCCTTGCTTCCACTTCAAGTAACACAGTTAAATTAAGATGAAATAGAAGTTTAACAACAGTAAATTCAGTGGCAGGATCTGTGATTACATATGACGGCTGACCACAGGGACGATTTTTGCAAGTGCTTTGAGAAGGAGTGTGTGAGTCAAGGCGAGCTCAGTGTTGTAATGATCTGCCAGTGGTGGGTGAGTGGCGCCAGAGCTGAGGTCCTCTGGATGGGGATCAAAGTCAGGTTTGAGACTGCTGGTGTCAGCGGCACTGCTGGCTAAAACTGATGCCATTGATTTCCTGCTGGTTCTCAGCCGCAAGTGTACTAACAGGCGATTTCCCACAATGCCTCAGGCATTTCAACTATTCTCTCGACTCTAATCACAGGAAGAACAGTAAATGCACAGTATCCCCATGTTGAAATGTGATCAATGATAATAGTCTGTTTGTGTTTAAAATTAAAGCAAACTCAACACTGATCCAGATACTGCTTGTCCATGAAAGTCAATTTGGCTGTGGATACAGCTGGTATAACAATATGATCGTTTTGTCAAACAAATTTGATTTATAAGGCTGTGACATGCGTGATTCAGTGTCCGAGCCATTTGCATTATCTCTTCTCCTGTTCAGATCTTTTATAACTGCTGCGGGTCATCACTTCGGTGTTATGATGCAACCCTCTAGTCACCAATCCTCAAAGAAAAGCAAGGACTATCAAACATGGATTAATCATGCAGATGCCACTTAACAATGCACAGACACACACTGCATGATCGATCAGGGAATGACTTTAATAATGTTGTGCTTGATACTCCGTCACCACAGGTTTTGGTGAATCTGTTTGTGGTCTATTATCAGCCACAAAAGCGTTTCTGTGAATGTGTGTCATCATGGCAAAATTTGGCCCTGGAGAGTAGAGAGAGGAGCAATTTTGAGTACTTTGCCAGTTGTTCACATGTCTGTCTGTCTGTCTGTCTGTGGACAGGTTTTGTCTACACAATAGCATTACAACCGTGCCAGCTGCAGTCACAAAACTTCACAGATGAGTATTGTAGTTGAGATCAAAATGAAGGCTGATTTAAAAAATAGAATGTAAAAGTAGTGTCTAAAGTGTCAATTTTTCAATCACATTGATTGATTCTGGATATTTCAACCGTTTCGATAATAATTTTCAGCAGCATCAATACACGGATTCCAGCTGCGCTTTCTCTTATCCTGAAGGCGAGTTGATGAGATAGATGAGAAAAAGAGAGTGCGTGTTTGAAGCTGACCATGAAGTTGACAGTAACATTGTACCTTTGAATGTAGCAGTGTGGTGTGTACCGTTCAGAAGACTTCTCTGTAAATAAATATTAGAACTACACAACACTGAAAGCCAAGTTCTTACGTCTTGCTTCAAACCAGCTGATTAAATTGAAGGGGGTTAGCCACACACAGAGTTGGTGACAACTTCAAGGCAGGCTCATTTAAGGTGGACCGACATTTAGTTCAGTGCGTGGTGGCTGAGCTGCTGCTGCTTATTTGCCTTCCACACTGGTGGCGGAAACACCAGTATTTTTGTAGGTATTGTACTGTAGTTCCAGTATAATGTCAGCACTACAATGTAGTTATGAATGCTGAGTAGTCACTGGTCGCCTCATGAACATTTTTTTTGTGTGAGCACCTGGGCGGGGTGGCAGGTGGAGAGGTTGGGCTATTTTCAGTCGACTCTTCAGATCCTCCCACCTCCTCTGGTCCACTGTCAGGAGAGCAGTGCCCTGATAATGGGAGACATGACATGCTTTAATGCTGGAGGTGATTTAGTGTCTTTACCACCATATAGGGTACACACAGATACACCCTGAAAAATCATCTTAAAAAGTTGGAGGTTGTATCTGTGAGTGTGGCTATTACCTTGTTCTCGTTGAAGTTGGCAATGACAACACCAACAAACAGAGTGAGTCCGATCATGCAGCCCAGAAACACAAAGACATGGATGTAGATACCGTGGATCTGCAGAGACAGAAATATTTAAGCTGTTGTGTTCTGATAACGTAGGAGTTAGTGGTGAAAGAGAAAAGAATGGTAAGGTAAGGTTGGGTTCGGTACCGGTCCAACGCGGTGAATAATGACATCTCGGACCTCCACCCAGCCTTTGAGTGACAGCACCTCAAACAGAGCCAACATGGCATTTCCCACATTGTCAAAGTTAAAATTACGAGGGTTGGCCCTGGGGAAGCACAGAATGGGTACATCAATCTCTGGCTGTAGTGAACAAAACAATCTTAAATCAAGCTGGAACAGAAAAGAAAATGAGCAGCTGTACCAGACTCTTGGTACCCAGAAACCAGGTTTCTTCTCTCCAGCCCTCAGTTTCAGATTGAGGTTTTTGGAAACGCTGACATTTATTCGGAATATGCCATGACACTCCTCCTGTAGCCAACAACACAGTTTACAACACAGCATTAGGAGTGACACAACTACTTGAACATAAGGTAAAAC
The DNA here is from genome assembly GCF_900880675.1 of Sparus aurata. Taxonomy (NCBI): domain Eukaryota; kingdom Metazoa; phylum Chordata; class Actinopteri; order Spariformes; family Sparidae; genus Sparus; species Sparus aurata. The sequence continues at coordinate 12,320,885 of NC_044195.1, read as the reverse complement.
AGTACAATAGATAAAATCACTGGGGAAAACTAGAACTCATCTTGGAAAACCAATTCGAGCACTATACTGCTAAAACATCCGTTAAGTGTTTTTTATAACAAAAAATTATATAGAAAAAAGAAAACATATTATAATGACTCTTAAGATAGCTGTTAAAAGGGACCATTGGATTATCGATTTGACAGGGGAAACTTCTCCTACTTGTGCTTCTCTGCAGGGAGCAAAGAATGGGAGGGGGGTGGGTTTAGTGAGGAGATTATGATTCTTGCTGTACCCGTTTAAGGATGTGAGGGTCGTTGCACTTGGCGAGCTTTCCGGCAAACAGTTGAACCCCGAAGCTTGCGAATACCAGCATTAGTGTGAGGAGTAGAATGGAAACCTGCAGAAAAATCAATCAGGAGTTTAAGGCAGGCAGTTCAACATAATTCAAGTCTGTGAGATTAGAGAGCGAGTTAAGGATGTCAGACAGCTGTGGATGTAGAGACCTCAGATGGGAAAATCCAAGTCGGACTCGGAGAGAATCAGTTAGTATTGTGAGGTACTGATAACATAATAAAATCCTCGGTAGGCACAGCGAAAGGTAAACAAAACCTGGAAATGGGCAAGATTGCCATAACAACAAGAGCTCACATGAATGTTTTCTAAAGTATGTGATAGTCCTATCGTGGTTAATCAATTCAATTTAATGTTATAATGAACTGAAGTGAAACATAAGGAAAAAAACAACAACTGCCTTATAAGGAAACAAAGCTAATGCTTTATTTTGTCACTTAGTCTTCTGATTATTTCATACAGTTTTCTCCCAATCAAGACACCAAAAGTAAGATAAACAGTGAGAGGAGAGCGAGCTATGTTATACATATTTACAGTGATTAACATGAATTGCAATTTTTAATATGATTCCCATTTTCTGTTTCTGGGACTGAGCAAACGTACTGAATAATTTGGTGGTGGTGATTTGTAAAAATGATTTTCTTCTAAAATTCTACTCATCTGAGAACCAGACGAATCTGTGAGCTCATGTTTTATCTGATCTGGCAGATGCATCTGGCCCCTCTCTTGTTTAGACAGATTCAGGCCAATCACTACCATTTATCTGATACAGGTTTCAGACATTGACTTTATATACATTCTGTGGTTTAAGATGATGTTCTGTGAGGCATGTCATTTGAGCATAGTGGTACAGTTCCGATGTATGAAAAAAAGCTATAAGTAAAAGAAAACTTTAACTTTTTTCATCTTAGCAGTCCACTAGTTGCTGAATCTTCACTCATGTAAGGCAAGGACACTACTGCACTGCTTGTGTTTCAGTTTAGCAAGACACTGTGTTAACTGGCAACTTTTGGTCCATTGCTTCTGTGGTAACCATAGATGGAAGCTACATTGCAAGTAGTTTTAGCTATGATTCACACCGATCTTGGTATCAATGCTATTAATAGCAAGCTAGTTAGGGAGCTAACAGGATTCCATTCAACTGCATGTTCTGCTGTCACATTAGCTATCTCAGCGCTACGTCAAATGTTTCGTTGCTCTGATTTGTAGGAGTTGGAGTTATCCAGTTGCATCCAGAGCCATATTAGCCTGCGCCCATTCATAACGGCCCTTGAGGATCAAAAATGAAAGGCGATGCCAGGTTAATTGTACACGTCCAACCACTAACCAAGAAAATCTCCTTGAATCCTTTGAGAACCTCCCGCACCACCTTCCTCATCTGGGGTACCAGCTTGAAGATCCTGAGCGGACGCAGGCAGCGCAGCATCATCAGCAGCTGAGCCCCAGACTCAGGAGGGACGTCAGGAGGCAGCCAGCACAGGAAGATCAGGCTTACCTACAGGAGACACATAGCATTGTGGCGATGAGCAGTTAGGGGGAAGGGAAAGCACTCAAAAGATCATAAAGTTGCAATCTCATTATTTGTATAACAACCTTGTAACTGTCAAATTCCTTTATTTTACCTGTGACAGCCATGTTGTATAGCAACATCACTGAACAAAGACTTAATCAGCTTTTTGCAGAATATTCATGCAAATTAGATGCACATAAGAAGTTGTTTCAGAAGTAATAAAATGTCAAGTGATGACAGTCAGGTCACCAAGAGTTATTAAGAGAAATTGGCTATTATTTAAATAAGACAAATGACATGTGATTGGTCTACCCTCAAGCACTTTTTCAAGATTCCTCCATTTTTAACCCTTTTGTTATGTTTAGCAGCCTTGAGATTTCTCACAAGATAGATGAAGATGTCCATGACTCCTCCAAAGTCTCTGATGACAGCTGTGGGGGTGAAGAACAGACCGTCGGCCATGATCTTCAGGTTGAGCTCGATGCTCATAAAAATCACGAACACATACTCCCCAATCTGAAACAGAGGGCATGGGTGAAACAGCAATCACACATCTGCTGGCTTGTCCATTAAGCCATTGATCTATCTGCTTTTGATACCTGCAGTGTGGGGACGTGCATGACCCTGGTGAAGGGTGATTCAAACATCATGGAGATGCAGGAGCAGATGGTAACTACAATCATAACCCAGTCCAAATAGGTGACAAGGCCCAGAAGATCGCTGCAGGGACATAAATTAACATGGTCATAGTTTTTTGAGCACAAAAATATTCAGCTTAAGTAGGTCAGGGAAGTTATTTGGCTTGCAAACCAGCAAATATTCAAAAATGATTCAAGAGAAAGAGAAGGGGAAGACAAGACAGAGACAGGATATATGAGGACAGGTATAAGAAAGTGAGTGAATAAATCTGTGTGTGTGTGTGTGTGTGTGTGTGTTAGCAGCCCAATCTACTCTACAGCAGGTAGTCAGTAAAAATCCCCTGGCACCAACAGTATCTGATACAAAGGACTGCCTCTCACTTTAATAATCAGACTCCATGCTCGGCTGAATTACAATTAGGTTGCATAATGGGTGAAATCTATTTCACAGCTCTTCTTCACTCCACAATTTCCATTCCTTATCACAGTTTTTTGGGGAAGCACAACAGGCAGGCAATTAAACTACATAATTAATAAGTATTCCACTGTTGTAGAGCGAACAGATCAATAGAGAGCGAAGGAATCAATAATTCATCACACTTACTACAGCTGGTGGTATTTGGTGTTTTTCACCACTCCTGTTATGGGGTCAGTTTTAGATCTAGAAATGAATTCATACAAAGAAAATAAATTGTCAACATTTTGATAGAAGAGAAAAGCAAAAATAAAACTGTCTTGAGAGTCAAACTTACACAAAGGCATTCAATTGCGCTACAATGCTGCAGATAAAACATTGTAAACACAGGTACGAACTTTGTACAAAGAAATCAAAGACAGGTGGGTGAATATGAATGCTATCTGAGGAGTCTATTGATATCATGGTACAATGGTTGAATGCTGACATCCAATTTAAGACCATTCAGAGCTACGAGAGGCTGCTGAGAGAAACATCTTTAGACCATACACAGATTGACTGATCTTACGCATTGAAGCGAGCCCGAACAATCATCCTGCAAAAGTTCCTGAAGCGGTGCTCCCGCCCCACGATGAAGAGCGGCTTATCAAAGTAGGGATGATTTTCTCTCAGTTCCTCCTCCTGGACTTTTCTGCACGGCCAAACAAGTACAGAGGTGGGAAAAAAGCAATTATGATAGAGTTATGATGATACTAGTGGTAATGTGTTACAAAGTACAGTACTCAGATTACCTTTTTTGCTGAAATGAGTAATGTAATGCATTCGTTTTGCAATTCTAGTAATACGTTGTTTAGTTACATATTGGAATTGGTTATCTGTGACTGTGAGACCTTCATCATAGTTCCCTGTTCTTTTCGTTGCCACAAAAGAGAAAATCCCTGATGCATTTGCACTGTTTCTGTTTCTCTCCTACACCTTGGCAGGCTGTACGCAGCCACCTTCAGATATGTCAGTATGGTTGTGTGTGAGTGTGCAGGTGTAACTCAGCTAGCAAGATGGCCAGAGCAGCGAGGTTAGCTTAAAACATGATGTACTGTAGGCTATAGGAGCCCATGTTTTCTTGTTTTCATAGAGGCAGATGCTAAAACTGTATGTTTGGTTTAAATTTGCTGCCGGATTGTTAGCAGCCAAAAGAAGGAAACCTATCAGGTAATGTACCCTCACTTGCTGTTTACTTTGATGTACTTCCAATAACTCAAACTCTTCACTGCAGATGAATTGGACAAAAATGTGTGTTGTATGAATTTGTAGGCCACTGTATAGGCATGCTTGTAAAAACTTTATTTTATGTTTTATAATCAAACATAAAATATCAATTAAGAGCAATTAAGGGCAAATTGCATGTGTCATTCCTGTTATGGCTAGCCTGCAGAGTTACAGTCCATTACGGGTTGTAGAATATGCTATCCCATATTAGTAGAGTCAATCGTTTAAATGTCATGTCTCGTCTGATGGGGCAGTTCTCTTAATCCAAAACAAGCTTCTCCTACATGAGACGATAAAGTATCCTTAACCTTTACCTCACCAAACCTAACCTTAACTTTACAGGTTGACAGTCAATGAACGTGTGTGTGATTACCTTTTCATTTCTGCTTGTTCTTTCTTCTCCTGGATCATTTTAATCTCACTGTCCTCTCTCTGTGCGTTACGATAGCGCACTGTACTGGAATGCTGGAGAAAGAGGAAATTAAGTTATAAGAAACATTTTAAGGAAAACTGCTGGAACACACCAGCTAGAACCTTGTCTGAAACCAGTGATTCTGAGAACATTCAAGCTCACAACAGAAGTCAGAATGTGTGTGTGTGCGCGCTCACATCCTGGGTGAGCGTCTCCAGAGACTTCCCTCGGCTGATCCTCTGACTAGTGGAGCCATGTCTCAGAGATCTGCAGATACAAAGATCAGACAGGTATCACATAGCACTGTGCGTGTGTTTAAAATATTACGTTATCTGTACATGTACGTGTGTGTGTGTGTGTGTGTGTGTGTGTGTGTGTGTGTGTGTGTGCTTTCAGACCTGCGCTCTTGCCGTATGTGATGTTGGACACTGAGTATGGAGCGTTCTTTGGCTGGCTGGCCTTCAAAGGATCCACTTAGCATACGCTGTCTGGTACAAGCCCTGGGGAACACAAACACAAAAATGCTGTTGTGTTTTTTTCTCCTCATAATCAATGTATAGAGGATTAGGAAAATGTTTGTGTGAGAGTTCACAAGCTGTATCTGGTCAACAAAACATACATGGCCTTCTTCATTCGTGGTTCTTAAAAGTGGCGTCCCAGGCTATCATTATGAAACAGGTTCCAAACATTCCATTAGTCTAGTTAGTGTTAGTGTGAGCGTAATTCTGGGCATCCCTGTGTGTTTTGGCTAACAGCAGAGTCATGTACCAGAACAGAGCTAATGACACTGTGGGCACCGGCAGTGTGTGTGTACTTTAATCATTTACCAAGACTCGGAGCGATTGCTTGTTTATTGGCAGCAAGCACGCATGAGTGCCTGCGTATGCTGTGTGTATGTTTGCCGATGTTGGTGTGACTGTGAGCCTAATTGTGTGTTTGTGTGGATGATGGCAGACCAGACAGAACGTGTTATGACTACTGATATGCTGTCTATCTTTCAGACTGACTGAATGAGGGAGGGGGGAGCGAGCCAGATTGGACACGGTGCCCGAGAGCTAATCTACACTTAGTGCCAGCTCTGCCATGCTGAACAGCAAATTATCCATTTACTTCTACGCGACAGTAAGTGAGTCTGAAGAGGGTCTCTGTGTGTGTGTCTTTGCTCGTGTGCGTGAAAGGGAGAAGCAGTACCAGAGTGCTGTTACAGCAGAGCTACGTCAAATATGCACATACATTATTGCTTTCACCCACACAAAGACTGGCATGCATTTCATGACTGTGGATGGAGCATACTACACATCTAGCTGGGGTCTTCAAGGACAGCGTCAATCCAAAATCTTATGATCTCCTGATTAAAAACAAACAGTAAAATGTTGAGAGCTGCTTAAAGTTGCATGAAGGTTAGAATTAGGCTAGATTTCTTTAGAAAATGAAACTTTTTTGACATCTTGGTTACATGTAACTGTTGTTTTGGCAGCATTTCAATGAGTTAGGGTTGGTAGGTAGAATACCGAAATATGAAAATTGATGGTAATCATACCATGTACATTTACCCACCTATAGTATTGTATTCTACCATATTAGCGTTATAAAGAATAGCTCTAGTTTATATCAAGTTAAATGTATGTCAGGACATAATATTTTATGAATAATAAATAAAAAAAAAACTAAATGAATAGTTTGTTTAACTAAAAAAGCTCTTCTGTACAATTCAATTAAAAATATAATATGTCAATTTCCATATCAAAATGTCTAAAAAACAACTGGACCATTGTTATATGTTTGGTGGAGTTGTGTATTTACATCATGCCAATTTTTTTAGACAATGTTCAGAGAAATCCTGTCATGGTTTTGGGTTTTTAGTTCAGGTATTTCCCATTTTATTTTGTATTTTCATCATTCTATTTTTCATCCATGTCATGTTTTGTTTTACACTTCCTGTCTTTGTATTTCTCCAACTTTTGCTCCAGTTCGCTCATGTGTCATTTGTTAATCAGTTCTTTTATTTAGTCTGTTTTGCCTCATTTGTTGTGAGTTCATCTGTTTTCCTACTGGTGTCGGTTTGTCTGCTCCTCGTATGTCGTCTGTGTTTTTGATCTGCCAACAAAACCATGCTTCTTGAGGAGGTGTTAATATGTCTTACCGCAGGATTTTATTGATAGTGGTTTCTTTTTCCAGGAGGTTACGAGCTCGGATACTAAATATCGACCTGCGAAGCTGAGAGAGCCCATAGTGAAAATTCATTAGTCTGCAGTTTGTTAAATTGAGTGCACCATCCAAAAACACACCATACATACGACTGTAAACATTAGGGACAATTTGCTCCTGCTATTTTACTTCTTACCGCTGTGGCTCATCTGCTGTAGATAAAGAGCTTTGAAAACAGAGTTAAGTGTGAGATAAAGGCAGTGAATGAGTAAAAGAACGAGTGTAAGAAGTACCTTTTGATCGATATACTTGTTGTCTTCAATGGCAGAGCGTTTGGAATGGTCACAGGAGGAGGATGAAGCGGATGGGAGACGTCGGAACAAACAACTGGTGTCCTGCTGCTGACGATCAATGAACTGCTTCATAAAACTCTCCCTAGAGTACACATCAAACGGCACACACACACACACGGAGGTGATGAATTGTAATGCGTTGCTTCCTACTGAAGAAATCCATACACTTAAAGGTAGAAGAAACAGAACATTTGTATTGGAACCAAACCATCTTTGTGCAAATTCAGCTGCAAACATGTCAGAGGAATCTCTTCCTGCAGCAACGTGGCAGATGGACTGCAGAGGGGGATTTCTGGGGGAGTGAAGGACCCAGCTGTGCAATAATCAGCAACTAAATTATGAAATTGATTATGAGGTCCACTGTGCTGGATACAGTTTAATTCTGGCTAAAACGGTTCTCTTGCTTAACACTCCACAAGGTTCTGAAATATTTTTCTATGGTTCTTTTCTGAAATCATGTCAGTACTGTAGTTGGCATCTTCACTTCTTTTTGGTTTTTCCACAATAAATTTGAAATCCACCCTCTCTAGAACATTGTTTATTTCCTTTGGTTTTAAGCTGATGTGGTGTGTTTGGGTATAATGAACTTTCTATTTCAATTTAATAACCCAGTTCTTCTTCCTTTTATGCCAAACTCTAACTCTTACTGGTGCTTGAAACATAAAATGGTTTATTAAGTATATGCCAACAAATGTTTAGACTAGATATCCTGTTTTTAGAAAAGCAATGTAACTATTTATATTCCAGTGGATGGAAATCACACTATCTTGTTATAGAGCAAATTACCTTGACATTTCATGAAAAACAACAGACACTTCCTGTTGGCAGTTGACTTGCATTCTGGAGACATCTGATAACTTTTTTTTTTTTCTATCACATATAGAACTATTAATGTTTCTGCTTTTTTTATTTTTTCACTGGCTAGAATATTTTTTTACCAAACAGCAACATCTAGGACTAACTTCTAGTCTTGGATAAATTTAAACTTCCATTTTCCTTAGTCTGTGGCCCAAAGCTAAATTAGGAAGCTCTTGTGTGATGCAGAGGTTGCCTTTCTGAAAGTAATTGTAAACAAACATGTGATCTTAGCAGCCAAACTGACATTAAGGTCTTCAAACCTATCTCATAAAATACATACCTATATACAGTACATTTAGAAAGTGTTCAGACCCCTTCATTTTTTCACATTTAGTTTTATTGCAGTCTTTTGCGAAAATCGTTTAAATGATTTTTTCCCCCTCATCAATCTACACTCAATAAACCATAACGACAAAGTGGAAACATAATTTTACACTATTTTGCAAATGCATTTAAAAGGAAAAACTGAAATATCCCATTGACCGGTGGATTTCGAGATTTGTTCCATCAGATTTGATGGGGACCATCGGTGGACAGCCATTTTCAGGTCACTCCAGAGATGTTTGATTAGGTTCACGTTGGGGATCTGGCTGGGCCACTCAAGGACATTCACAGGGTTGTCCCTAAGCCACTCCTGCATTGTCTTAGCTATGTGCTTAGGGTCATTGTCCTGGTGGAATGGGAACCATTGGCCCAGTCTGAGGTTCTGAGCTCTCTGACGAGGTTTTCTTCTAAAGGATAGTACCTGTTTTTTGAAGTGGGGTCATATAAAGTACATATCTATAGTCGATCTTTTCCCTACCGTAATCACCGATCAGCGCAGCCTCAGTTTGGACATGTAAGAGAGCCGCTCCAGCCCAGACACTCAGCTTTGTACTGCAGTGAACGGGGTTCTCAACCGTAGAACCTCCGTATCCCTACGCATTAGCGCAACTGTGTAGGGATACGGAGGCTCCACGGTTGAGAAAATGTTGTGCCAAAAGAAAGGGCGGTCTGACGGCGATGTAAAGCAGTGTGAATTTTCTCTATACAATGTACACTTGAACTGTTATAGATTTGTTTAGGTGAGCCTTGTTTTAGGTGGTTAAATTTCGCTTTTTCTCTGGACCCCATTCACTGCAGTACAAAGCTGAGCGTCTGGGCTGGAGCGGCTCTTGCTGATCGTGATTACGGTAGGGAACAGACCGACTATAGATATGTACTTTATATGACCCCACTTAAAAAAACACGAACTATCCCTTTACGGATATCTCCGTACTTTGCTCTGTTCAGCTGTCCCTCAAACCCCCAAAAAACACCCCCACAGCATGATGCTGCCACCGTAATGATTCACTGTTGGGATGGTATTGGGCAGAGAATTAGACCAAAACAGTTCAATCTCGGTTTCCTCAGACCAGATAATCTCGTTTCTAACAGTCTGAGTGTCCTTTTGGTGCTTTCATGAGTCTTTAAGTCTTATGAGTCTTATTTGCCATAAAGCCCAGATCAGTGGTGTGTTGCATTGATGGTTGTCATTCTGGAAGTTTCTCCCATCTCCACACAGGATCACTGGAGCTTTGTCATATCTTTTACCAAGGCCTTTCTCCCCTGATTGATCAGTTGGGCAGGCTAGGCAGCCAGCTCTAGGTTCCAAATCTTCTTCCATTTTCGAATTATGGAGTCCACTGTGCTCTTACAGGCAGTTCCTTAAAACCTTATGGCTTGGTTTCTGCACTGATTGTCAGCTGTGAGACCTTATATAGACAGGTGGTGTGCCTTTCCATATCATGTCCAATCAACTGAATTGACCACAGGTATACTCCAGTCAAGTTGGAGAAACACCTTGATCTTGATCAAGATGATCAAGAAAAACAGGAGGCACCTGAGCTAAATTTCAAGTGTCATAGCAAAGGGTCTGAATACTTATACATTATTACATATTTCAGTTTTTCTTCTTTAACACATTTTCAAAAACTTTTTAAAATTATTTTTCCGCTTTGTCATTATTGTGTGTAGATTGACGTGGGTGACATTGACATTAATTTAAACAATTTCAGCATTAGGCTACAACTTAACAAAATGTGAAAAAAGTGAAGGGGTCTGACTACCTTCTGGATGCACTACATATAAACTGACTTGGTGTGTGCGTGTACCTGATCCTGGGCACGGTGAAATCGGACGGCAGCTTGGAGATCTTCACCATCTGAGGTCTGTTGGGGAACTTCTCAAAGATCCTGAGTCGTAGGGGGAGCTTCTCTTTGGTGTCAGCGTTAGCTTCACTTTGCTTGAGCTTTAGGGAGGGAGCCAAAAAAATAGTTCAGGCACAGAAGAGCGCACAGTGAAAAGGGAACATCGTCCACATGATGAGAATGAAGAAGAGAGGGATTAAAATGGGATACAAAGGAAAAGGAGGCCACAGTTGCTATAGCTTGGGTGTGGAAAGTTTCGGGATTTTGACGTTACCCTTGGTAGTCACGGAGAAAAAGCACAAGACTAAGCCTGGTATAGCGTAAGGAGACTGTGAAACGCACAGGTTTTATTAAGGACTTGAAGGGTGCAGCTTTACGTTTCTGCCTGATGATGGCAGCAGCACACTTGCTTACAACACACACACCACATACAGGACAGACAACCACATTTAGGAGGAGATCCCACTTACTTTTAGAAAAAGAATGGAGAAGGCGACAAAAGAAGAAGCAAAGATTACTTTGGAGTGGTTAATGGAGAAAAGAAAAGGTAGCGACAGTTAGAATAATGTGCATGTGTGCAGGCCGAAGTACTGTGGCGCTGACTGGAGGTATAAAAGAATGACAAAGGGAAATGAAACCAATTATTTCTATCTAATTACATATGGGGGAGGCTGATTGAAATTCCCTTGCAGGTATTCTCTGTCTGGGTGCCTGAAGATAACTCCTGATGCATTGCAGATTAGGCCTGGAAGTGAACTGCCATCTGGAGCAATGCTGAATGGCAGCTTATCATTCTGAGCAGGAAACTGCTGTGAAATATATTGACTGGGCTCTGTGAATGTTTCTCTGTCAGTCACGCCATTTTTTTTCTGACTGTCTACCAATGCAAACGTCCCCTTCTCGCTGCTTGTGTATATTGGTATTTTCTGTTTGCGCTTGTCTGGCTGCGAGCGCCCAAATGACTGGAACAGCCCCTTGTATTTGATGGCCGGGGGAAGGAGGGAGCTGACAGAGAAGGGAACGGAAATCTGTCTATCCATTTTCTTTTTCTTGGAGACTAAAATGTGGGAGCTTCTTTTTTACCCTGAGTGGGTGAGTGGCGTACTGTGAAGACGGAATTATGCACCAGCATTTGCTTGCCTAGGCTTTCTGTCTATATTCCGACTCCCAAGATAGACATGGGATAGAAAAAGGCAGAGACAGAAGGAGGAAGTGTATGAGACTAAAACAAGTAAAAGAGAGAAGCAGGCAGAAGGAAAACAAGTATGAACAAAACTTAAGGGATGATTACAAATAGGCAAGTGGATTGTGGATCTAATATGGCTTAAAGCAATAAACAAAACACGTTCTTATACTGTCTCTGCTTCAGCAGTATTGAATTGAAAATCAAATAAAGTGTTGAGCAAAATGGTAAGCTTCTTTCTAGCGCTGCAGTTCTCTGGGTGAAACTTGTACAAAGTGCTGCAGTCATCTCAAATACTACCTGTACATTGGGTTGCTGAATTCCCAGCAAGCAAAACACACACAAACAAAATATCTCAAACAAGCATGCACACATACAGTACACGCACACACGCAGTGCAGAATTACTATGGACCATAGTGTTCCCAGAGGTCCTAATCAATTGGGCCAAGTCAGCGAGATGTACAGTTTAGCCAAGGCTCTGCAACCTTATCTGCATCAGTATCCCACTACAGCAAAACTTTCCGTGCCATGTACTGTCCTTTGCTGCTCTCAGTGTTCTCTCTTCTCTCTTCTATTCACATCTCTTTACATAAGTCTGCTCAAGTCTCAAGATCTTTGAACAGATTCTGTTCATTGCATCCTTCATCCCTGATCTCACATTATTCCACCCTTTCTATTCTCTCTAAAAGAGGAAAACGATGAAAGCTGCAGGGAAAGGAACAAACAGTCAGAACTGCTCAGAATTGCTATTTTTGAATTCTCTTAGAAACAGACTGGTGTAGTGTGAGTAATGCACACTTATTCATCTACTTTAGTTTTTTTCTGTATTCATTTTTTTATTTGCTGCATCTGGGAACCCACCTACTGTGGAAAGAAAATAAGCCAAGGTTGAACTGAATTTAATTTAAATTTATCTGTGAAAACAAATCAGATTCCACTTTACCACGGACCACTTAAGATTATTACTTTTGGAAAAGTGCAATGCCTTGTAGCAAATAATGCTCAGTAAGGCCAGCTTCCAGCAACCAGTACCAGGCATGTAGTTTCCTAAATTATCTATAGAGTGTAAGGCTGTTCAGTTCAAGGTTTACCTGGTTGGGAGATGCACCCTAAAGATGCCATAGATCAATGTTAACTGTATGTGCTAATACATTGGGCCTTCAGTCTGGTCAATACCTTGGATCAATAAAGCACACGTTAACACACAAGAACTCAGGAACAGAGCACTTATCAGCAAAATCCATTCTTTACTGATTATTGGTTTTACGTATTAGAGACAAGTAATCCCCCTTCTCAAATATAAGTGGATAGTACATGACTATATGTGTATTTAAGTGCATCAGGCATATTTATTTCTGTCAACAACATATCAACAATGCATAACATGAGTATTTGTATACCAGTATATTTGCATGTGAGGGTACATTTTGGAATTAGAACCCATACAGAGCTATCGCTTGACTCTACAAGACCTCTCAGCCTTATTGAGTGTCTTTGCATCTCTCGGCACATTTTTTGGTTTTAAAATATTTTGCAGCAAAATAGTAATACAAAAATAAAAAGGTATCTGCCCAGCAACAAATTACAGAATGTAACAAAACACAAATTCAGCTAGCTCATGAATTTAGTGTAGAGGTTAGCAGTTAAAGAGCCAAATACAGTAACTTCGCTCAGGAGATGGTGAATACCAAAACAGAGCTGGAAGGATAAATACTGCGCTTAAAGGATGAGTAATTATCTATTTGCCCTCATGCTGATGGGATGTTGGGTGAAGTGTGGTAAAAAAAAATAACAGGAAAAAAAAAAAACTAAAGAAAGAAAAACATAAAATGGCTCCATATGGGTCCTCTGGTGTTATCAAAGTCTCCGGAAGCCCTGTACTGAGATCCCATATTGATTTGAAAAGATGAATTTGGAATCTCTGGGCCTCTGGAGAATTGAACTATGTGCAGTGTACGAGCTATATGAAGCCATTTTCAGTTTATTTTTCAGTTGTCGCCAGCTACTTCAGTTTTAAGGAGGATGCAGTTTTACTTTGAAGCTCCAGAAGAAAAAAAATAAACTGACATCCCATTGTCATTGGGGTGAATTAAAATTTTTTGATTCATTTATCATTTAGTATTTGCCAGGTGGACACAAATATGTTCTAAAAATCAGTCAGTCCAGGTTTAATTGTCAACGCACAGGATATCATTTCTGCTGCTAGGGCTGTCTCAATCAAAACAAGAACAAGACGTGAAGTATGGGATGTTGTGATGTGGAGTTGGATCATGGGAGTTGTTTTTGTTGTTGAAGAACCACCATCGCCAGAGAAAATAAATTAACATGATAAGTGAGGAAAAGAAAAAATAGCAAACAGAGTGACTAGTTGGCTAGTTAGTCGACACCCCACCTCACTCTCTATCATCTGCTGTTTATAATTTTTCCCTGAAAGTTACAGCAAGTAGAGTGGGTGAAGCGGATTTGAACAATGTTGGAATCATTTGGAATGATGTAAAAAGTACACAACAAAACATACATTACAGGTCTAGTTGTCTTCAGACTTTTTCATGTGGAAATGTTACTGGACATATTAGGCCTTTAAAGGGTAAGCACCCACGTGTGTGTATGTGTGTGTGTGTGTATGTGCAGGAGTGAGATAAATGTCTGTGTGCATGTGTGTAAGAGAAAATGTCTCTGCGTTTCTCTTTATGTCACAGTGAATGGTTGATAAATCAAAACTACTGCCTCGCTTGACACAGATGAGATTTACTGTATTGTGGTGTAACAATGGAGCCGAGACTAATGTGTTTTGCCTTGAGACCCATTCAGGTGACCTGCCACTGCTTCCCCCTCCATTCAAGACAATTTCAGGCTCGGCTGAGCTAGGGAGCTTTCCGTAAGGGATTTCCACAGCTTTCCAAACCATTGCTACGAGCGTAAGAAAAACCAATGGTGACCATTAGCATTAGACCGAATTCAGTCAGAGCCATAGTTCAGTAGAAGCATGAAGGGTGAAGATAAAGTAGTCAGCATCACAATGGCCTCAGACAGAGTCCTAGACAATATGATGTGAAAACTAGTTGGGAGGAAAAGCATTTCAAATAAAGAAAACTGCTCTTTTTAAGGGACAAAGAAGCAAAGACCCTTCCAAATGACACAACTTAGTACTGTGTTCAGTAATAATACCTCCATGTAAGGATGATAACATGCTAGATGCTCATGCTGTCATGACATCTATATTTCATAGCTGCATGACCAGGTCAGTTTCCTGTAATGCACCTCCACATACTGATAACATGATGACAACTACACTTAGCAGAATGACTAAACCCTCTGGTAGTTGGACTCCTATCTGTTTGATATCTGTAAGCTTAAAATTATTCTGTTTCCAGCTGACCTTCAAGTAAGCAAACAGAACACTAGTCCTACTTGGAAAAGGAAGCAAACAGTTAATAATTGACCTTATAGCCCACTGAGAGCCCTGACACACCAAACTAACAAAGAACCAGCTGTGACGAAAATCCGGCTGCTGTGACGCATCAAGTCAGCTGTATCTCAGCCAAAAAGCTGCACTTCAACAGACTACAAAGTCCGTAGCCAATGGCAAACTCATTTGTACATTCTACGCCTGCTTGAGAGGAACTATCTCTCGTTACCAATAGGTGGTGGCAGTGGTCTGTATTCATCATTCAAAAAGGGAAACCGGAAGACTTGGGACTGTGTACTTTGGACAGCATTTTCACACCACTCTTGCTAACATAGACCCTTCTAATAATATGTCTGAAAGTGGCAAATGGCACTGGCAAATAGGGGAAGGCAAAAATGAGGAGAAACCACACTGGTGAAATCATGATCACTACAAAGACAGGCTCAACAACCATTTTCTTTTCCGTTTCTCTTCTTGTGCACTGACACGCTTAGATGAATAGCCAATCAGAGTGATCTATCTCACCAATGGGCTCTGCCACTGATTCATCCTTCGGCTGAAAAGCTAGTCGCTGACTGGTTCCAATGTTGTGGGACACATCACAAAAACTAGGGCCACAGATCCTCATCGATGGCTGACATTGGCCCATTGCCGACCATCAGCCTGATATGTCAGTTGCTTTACAAATGGTCTAACTGTGAGCTAACAACTTAGAAATCACTGATATGGCGGCAGTACAAAAAATCTTTCATCTCTCTTGGGCTCACTAGTCAATGGAGCACAAGAAAAAACCTTCAAAAAAAGCACAATAAATAACTCTGATAGGCTTGTGTTTACTCATTTTATCTGTTTAATTCTTTTGATCAGTCCACTGAAATATGCCTCAGAGGCATGCAAACATAAGAGAATGAATATCTATGAGAGTAGCCAACGGAATGACAGGAAACCGAGGAACAGTTGTTGCCCAGACACACTTGCGAGTGCTGTGGGAGGGTGTACGTACTGTAAGCTCATCTGCATTTTATCATTCATACATCAGAGTCTGCCATTCACCAACAACACCAGAGAACAGCTGTACATGTGTGGGAATGTGTGTATGTGTGATCCCAGATTGCACAATTTAGTGTTAATACAACAAAGCCTTACTTTCTTTGTAATTCATCATTCAGCATGGTAGTTACTTATGCAGCACAGTGGAAGAAAGTGAAGCATGTATGTACTGTATCTATGTAAATAAACAAAAAAAAACAAAAAACGATAGAAATTCCAAAACATGTGTGGTCCCTGTTACACATGCTAACCTATTTGCACTCCATATCCCCTCATCGTCTTGGTTGGGTTCCCAGGGCCTTGGGCCAGTCCAGCTGTAATACCCTAAGGTGGAAGAGCTGAGAGCAAGTTAGCAGGGTCACCCTCTCCTCTCATTAGCTGGGTAATGAGCCATGCTGTGGAGCTGCTGTAAAGCCACACGGCTTGTAAACCCCTAATAGCTACCTCCAACATCCAAAACTGTGGATACCATTAAAACCATTGCCACAGTATCCAAGACTACATGGCATTCACCTGTGTACCTTTGGGTTCAGGTCTTGTTTTGTCAGGACATCCTTTGCCACACTAAGGGTAGAGTTCACACCATGCACAGTGACAGCAAAATCTCTGGCTGGGAACATTTGTTGGAATCTAAAAGTTTAAAATGGCATATAAAATAACCTTAAAGATAAGGTATTGAGTTGTTTTTGGTCTTTTCAAATGTTTTGTTTCAGAAAATGATTTCTTTAAATTTTTAGTTGAAAACCGACATATTCAATTCAATATTCATGTGTTAAACAATCAACAGTGTAGATACACATCTCTATCCTCTTGCTCCAAACATATAACATCTGTGTGAACATCTGCTATAAAATGGAAATAGTCAACAAAACTGTGCCTTGTGGCCACTTTTCACTGTTCTCTGAACTGCTCAAACTGGACATTCTCTTAAGCACATAATCTGAGAGCAAAATTGAGTCCAGATGTTTTTTAATGGTTTCTTAAAAAATCTTAGCATGCCCCATTTTAGCCAAACACCTGTTTGTAGGAATGTTATACAGATTAGAGTTTAACATAGACTGTGCAGTAAATAGGGAACGGGGCCATTGCACTCATCCATAAGTTTGTCAACTACCACTTTGAAGCCTTGTGTTTGTCATTATGGCTGTCACCATGTTTTTTTTGTTTCTTGTTTTTTTGGGAGCCAGAAGTGATCATATTTGGACAAGATGGTGCAGCTGGGGAGGATCCTTAGGGGGATGACTGAGAACCCGAGAACCCAACATGGTAGAGTCTTGTCATTTAAATGACCTGAAATATACCCTCCTCTATTTCATTCCAAATCAGACCATCATTTACAATGTATTGAGGAAGACTTCAAACTAATGGTCTTCAAACTAAGACCATACTCATTGGGAAACTGTTTACTGAGGTAAAACATCTAGTAAGAAGTAGGGTCATTTTTTTCAGAAGCATAGATTTTTTTTGCAAAACATGAAATTGGCCCCTGCTCACCATGACAAGAATGCAAGTTTATGGCACTTCTACACTGGCTTCAATTTTTAAAACCCCGTAACTCCATCTACCATTCATACTTTCTGTAGAGTTTACGAAAAACGGGACGATCTGAGCAACATAACAATTATACAATAGATTTTATACAGAGTGCTGTTGTACCTGTGTTGTGTGTACTTGTACTTGTCAGTGTCTGTGTGTTCATGCCAATTTGAGAGCATGGCAGAGGCACAGGTTCCAATAGAAGACTGAAGGTGACATTCAAAAGATAAAGATAAGAACACATTGTATTGGGATTCTCCAAGGGGTACGCTCCTTTCTTCTCCACTCCCTCTTTCTTCTTCGCCTTTCTTCTCTAGCACTAAATCCCCAAATATGTCCTTAGTCCATTAAATCACACAAATGGAGGACAGGCTTTTAGTTTAATTCATAAATAATGAAATCCTTGGTGGGAAGCCATAATACAATCACTCCAAGAAGCATTTGATCAAGCTAAATTCTCTTTAACAAAACGTACGTTCAATGCTGAGTGCCTTTTGTAATGCGGTAGTGGCAGCACAGAGCAAAGAGCAAAGACAATGTACATGTACAAACATGCCACCGGTACACACATGCACATACAGTATATCAATACTGAGAACAATCACGTGTTAGTTGGACAGAAGACCCCTTATCTTTGTGACACTATATGTCAGCTACATACAGCTGTATAACAGAGACTATTTATCCTAAACCTCTTTTATACCAAAAGCAAACATGTTCTCCTTTCTCTCCCTCCCTATTTTGTGTGTATCTCCTCATCCACATCTAACGGTCCCTCCATGTCACTCAACCACCTTCTTCTCCTCCTGTTTGATCCATCACAGCTGATGCCAGATCACACACTGTTCGGCTGACAAATATGGAACAAGAAGATAGACGCAACCCAACTGACGACCACATGCTGTCACTGCTATGCTTCTCTCCACGCCAACTTTGACAAGCCTGACACACTGGGGGCCGCAATCTGATTACCTCTGCGTCACATCACACCCTGGTCTGTTGAGCTGCCAGCAGTGTTTCTTTGAGGATGTTCATCTGGTTGTGAGCCCTCCCTAACAACCATGTCTGCTAAACTGATAATTTATTGGAGATCTGAGCGAGCATCATCCATCATCATCCATCATACCACAACTGTTGCCCACATAGACCTCTGTGGTACATAGAGAGACATGATCATTAACACACACATATCCATTTGTCTGGTACAGAAATAAATCCATAAACCACAGCAAATCCTGATTCAAATTTTGCACAAGTGTCCTTGCACTAGATGGCAGTATGGTTAGATGGTATAGGCTATCAAGCACAGCAGTCTGTTCTTTTTAGTTCTGAACCTCATGTGGTCAGATAATCTGGAAATCTAATATTTACCACAACAATTATCCTTGAATGTGAGTGGAGGAAGTCCTTTCCGAAGGCCATTGTGGGCCTGGCTCTAAAATGACAAGGCTAGAGGCTATTGGGTGCACACATGAACATGAACAAGCAGTATGACAGATCCATTCACAATACCAAATTACTAGGAGCATGACAAGGCCAGGCAATGACAGGAACACATGTGTATCATGTGAGCATGTGAGTGTGACCTCCCACAAAACTGTTCTGCTTTGACTGATCCATCTGTCCTCTATGCTAACTATCCTTTTATACATTTAAGTGAAATTTTGGCTAAATTTCTATTGGTCACCCTATTGAATAAATACACTTTTATGCTTTTATTTTCAGTTGTACAAAACTGTAAGATTGTTTTTATTAGTATGTGTGACTGTTAAAACTACAACTCTACGCCACTCTACTGTTACAAACTCAAGGAGGTGCAGTTGCTCATTAAGGAACTGAAACCAACTGTATGCACTACGAGGTTACATTATTCAGATGATTAATACGACTTGTCAGTAATTCATAGTGGACAAACAAGGTCATATTTAACTGTTTGATAAAATATTATCTCTGACATATCTGGCATTCCTGTGCTTAATCATCATTTGACCTTTGCTGATCTGCAATAAAAACATTGCTTTGATGTACTATGTGAGTCCAGGAACAGCTTACATTTTAGGGTATTTAGCAGACGCGTTTTGTCCAAAGCAACTTACAGTAATTCATACATACATCCATACACTGATATCAGCTTTGGTCACATTAAGGGCAAACAGAGATGCACACCAATGGTTTTAAACCATAACTGTGCCCACAGAGAGCTCAAACTGGCACCCACAAGGCTACACCCTCTCCTAAAAAAGAAATTGTCAAAGGACAGCGCTCAGAGCTCAATGTGCAATGGATTGAAATGTTGGTTTGTCTGCATGCATTATGTAAACAAATGCAGATGAAAGAGGGGTAGCTATGCTTTTAGCTTTTCTTGCTTTCTTCCTCACTTTTTCCTTGCACAATTTCCCGAATGTGCACATTTCCCAAATGTGCTCCTCACGACTCATCTACCTGGCCCGAGGACCTATTTGATTGCCAGGCATTTCCACTTTCACACAAACACACAGAGAAATGCAAAAAATAAATAAATTAGTGTGTACGCAAAAACGCACACAGATTTATCATCACTGACAATTCATACCCATACACAACCAGATACACACACACACACACACACACACACACACACACACACACACACACATACAAACCCACTACCATCGCCATCTCTGCCCTTAGGGGTAAACACCTTCTTCTATTTGGTTGATATCTACCGGCACAGGATAAACAGTTTCCCCTTTCCCCGCATCTCCCCTTGGTCCTGAAGACATTGCTCTGTGGGCAGGAATGATTTGTTGGATGAAGATGGGGCATCAGTCTCCCCTATCACAAAGCCCACCAACCTGTGACACCATAGATGAAGGGAGAGCAATCTCAGGCAGTAACAATGTCCTATAAACAAACTTGTTTTTCAAATCAAATGCAGCAATTGGCCCATTCGTGTTGTCTTCCTCTGTATCTTGGTGGCCCTTCAGATCCAAGTCAATAAAAAAAAAAACTTAATCTTGGAAAAGAGTGAAGGATGGCAAAAAAAGAGTGGAAATGTCAACCTCTTCAGAGTAAAGACGACAAAGTTTCTTTCTAGTCTACATGAGTCACTGCCACCTTGTTGGTTAATTATCCAACATTTAGCAACAAAGCTCAACAAAACATTTGAGATATGCAGTGTGCCTAATTCAACAAAATAATGAAATGAAAAAGGCCGCACAGTGCTTTTATGCTGACTGAGTCCACTTGTAGAAGAGGAAACAAGCAGCATCACTGCCATGATCGTACAATGATCTCGGACACAAGCCTCTGGACCATGAAGTCATTTTAAGTTGGATTAATATCCATTCAATTGCTAGTTATCCATCTTAAGTCATACTTTACCAAAATGTAACTTTTACAATTTCATGTTTCAGGGTTAGGATAAGGTTTATGGTTTGCGCAATGTAATAACTTTTGAATTAATCACATTATCTGCGTTTTGGTTTGGTTCTCTATAAACCTTGCATTCGCTTTGCTTTTTAGTCCACCACAAGTCTTCTGGGAAAAATGAAGGCTGATAGGCGATCCCGTCCAGCTCATAGTTTGACACCATTTCTATCTGCTTTCACGTCACGATTACAGACCGGTTGAATGACTAAACTCACATTTTCTCCTTATGTTGTTAGTAGTTGTGACTATGAGGAAAACTATGAGAAAAAAAAAATCTAGTTGTCTTTGTGACAGCGGCGCCACCAATAATACCACTTGAAAATGGTAGTTGGGCACACATTAGCATTGGCTACCTTTATTGGTCAGAGGGAATGTTTACCAATCATGGTCAAAAGTTGTTCAGTTTGACTGTACTACTGATAGATTACAATAAAGTGTGTAACCAGTTTCTGCTGCACAGTATAAATTTTTTAAATTATATTTAATGAGAAAGTCACTCTCTTCTCATCAGCTATGAACATAACCACACCTGGGAGGGCGATGTGTATATGTATGCCCTAATGCACACACATCAGGGGGTGGGGTGGGGGTTCTACTTCCTCCTTTCACATCTGCTTTCCTCTGCAGTGTACCTTTCTCCTCTGCCAGAGTTCATTTCATTAAAAAATCCTAGCAAACCTTATTTCACGCAATAAATGCATTATCCTAATCAACAGTGATGAGTGGAGCATGCACTGGTGCACATACACATACGTCTGTGTGTGTATGTGTGCACATAAAGATGTGTATGTTTGTGTGTGTACCACTTAGAAATTCCTTTTAATTCTGTGCTCCTGGCTCGTCTGAATGGTGGAATAAACTGGATGTTCATTAGCTGTAGCTTCCTTAATTATCAATGACCACTCTTTCTGCCTACAAACATGTATTCTGTGTGATATGCGTGTGAATACTTTATGCGCCTGTGTGTACCAGAGTTTGTGTAAGTATTTATAGCAAATAACTTTAATTCCTGTTCTCAGGCTGTGATTATAATGCAAGGATTCAGAAGTGTTTTACTTGCCAACAGCTCACGTCACACAACATTAAAGCAAGCTGATTACAGTACAGCGAGCTCACACTGATCTGCTTGATCACAGTGCGGCTACCCATAAGCCTCTGTGCTTCTGCTGGTGTTTCAAGCGTTGACACCGAGATGAAAATCCAAATCAAGACAAATGGTCTGTCGAAGTTGACAGATGCAAGTCGTTCCCTCAAAAGGCAGGGCTGCAATCAGCATACAAATGATGACGGATGTTTTTAGCTACATCCCTTATTGATGATGTCATTATCAAATAAGCAACATGGCCAGACACAGTAGTCCTGTTGCTTCACAAAACTCACACACTGCGACAGTCAAGGAACTTATAGAAATAGTTACATTAACCAGCCCCGGTGACAACATGATGACGACCAAAAGGTTTCCCATGCTGATCTGCTTCATTAATGATCCCCTGAGCACAGATGTGGGCATTGATGATTTATATATATGTATATATATATATATATATATATATATATATATATATATATATATATATATAAGGGCCGGGACTCGATTAAAAAAATTAATTGAATTAATCAGAGGCTTTTTAATTAATTAATCGAAATTAATCGCATTTTAATCACAGTGAGAAGCAATTTTTTTCACATGGATTTTAGTATACCATTGAATAATGACTGAATACAGAAGCTTAAGCAACAAAACATTGTTTTTTCAAGACCAATGCAATTTTTAAATATTTTTTTGGCCTTTTTGACAGAACAGCTGAAGATATGACAGGAAACAGGGAGAGAGAGAGGGGGAGTGACACGCAGTAAACGGACCCAGGCTGGGAGTCGAACCTGGGTCCGCTGCAGAGCCTCTGCACATGGGACCCGCGCTCTACCCACTGAGCTAAACGCTGCCCCGACCAGTGCAATTTTTGCCATGAAGTGCAGCAATAGCATGCTCTTATCTACGCTGCCATCCATCCGCTTTTGAAAACAAAATTTCCCATCCACGGGGCCAACCAAAGCAGTCTCATCTGCTTCTTCGTTCATTGTTGTTGTCTGAAGTCATGAACGTTACTTGGTGCTCCAGTATAATCGGTACCCCTGAAACTCTTCCAGTGAGAAAAGTTCTGTGGTGCAAAAATAAGTGCGATTAAAATGCGTTAATTTTTTTAACGCGTTAATTTTTGTGTAATTAATTAATCGTGATTAACGCGTTAAAGTCCCGGCCCTAATATATATATATATATATATATATATTTGGGTGCGTGCAGGAAATATTGCAGCTTTAAAACTACCCGCTTTATGAGTTTAAAAGGTAAAAGCTGTCTAAGTGCTGTCTTATCAAACCGACAGAAGTTGTATGTCTCTGAAGCAGTCTGTCACAGTTGATGTAGCTCGACAAATCTGTTAACAACATTAGTTTTACTCTCAGTTCTGACTCATGAGGTGATTATTTATGTACAGTACCTTCTGCCAAACACACTGTTTGGCCTCTGAGGTGTTTTTTGCTGAGGGTCTAAGGAGGATGTCATATGCCATACAGACTGTAGAGCCCCTTGAGGCATATTTTGTGATTTGAATTTATACGTGATGACTCTCAGGGATTTCCCCTTCTACATTTATCAACTGAACTGTTTTAAACAGGATGTTCCGAATGTATTATGCTTGAAAGTAAAATAAATTCCCAAGGAGGGTCATTCAAACTTTTGGTTGACTGGACACCATTATTAATATACACATGGGATGGCTCAAAACAGCCCTTATACCCAGGAATTAATTATGGAGAACTGTTAATGAGTACTTTACAGTATGGTGATCCCCAAGAGGTCCTATTTTAATATACTACATTATTAAATTCACTATATTGAGTGATAATTTAGAAGAAAAAAAAGACAACATTTTTGTCAACGACCTATTCCCTTGACTAAGAGAAGAGGATGAAGCGCCAAAAATAGATATTTGACAATAAGTATGTTTTGTTCTCCTTGACAAGCATGGCTGAAAGTCACTTGCAAAAAAGGTTTGAGGTAATGATGGCAGCGATGTGTTAATGACTGAATGATCCGTGCTTCCAGGTAAGCTTTGGCCAGATTCATTTGTTAACGAACATCAGTATGCTAAAACAAAGCTAACTTCTTGGTCGGGCAAGTGAAATTCTTTATCATATTGTCCTATTGTTTGAGCGATACATATGGGGGAAAAAAATTGGTTTTTACAACCTGCCCAATGTCTCTAAAGTTGCATCACCTGTTGCTGCTGTTTATAGCCTGTGCGTTTATTTATTTATGTCTTTGGACAAGCATATCAATTTGTTTTCACTTATTTGCCCTGACCAGAAAAAGCTTAATGGCAAGCCAATTAATTACTGATGTTACTATCTAGTGAAATGGTAATTTCTAAGATTACACAACAATTTAATTGGAAGATATTTGTGTATTATTTCTTTACTTATTTTTAAGAACAACCTACAAGGCAGGCTGTCTGGCATGTTTGCAAACATGGCGGAAAAAAACATGGAGGCTTATTGGCCTAAATGAAATAGCTTAAAGAGAGAAAACACTCCGACTTGTGATTTTTTGTTGGCTTGAACTGGACTAAAGGGTTCTGGACTTCACTGTCTAAAACTATGAGGGATAAAAATAATAAATCACACTGAATAAACCACCCACAACTGCATAAGTATAATTTTGGCTTACCAGGTCTAAGATCTGCATCAATTCATTATACACTGAAAGTGAATACCTAGTTAGGGTTGGGTATCAATCAAACATTTTCGATACCGGTACCAATACCGATACCTTCACTTTGGTTCCTGATCGCTACTTTTTTCGATACCAATTTTATAATATCAATTCTAACAAAAATAAAATTACATAACACATTACAGTACAAATCTTGAGTTTTACTTTTCAGCTTTGGTATTTTTCCACTCCAAGCAGTTTTCTTACAGAAAAGATAAACAACTAATAATTTCCAGTGCAAAAGAACATTTGCAAACAAGTGACAAGTCAATGTCTAATGCTCACTGCTACATACTGAGGAGCTTTTCACTTTTCTTTTTTTTTTTTTTTTTTTTCAGCAAAGTCAACATGTCTGCTTTCTCAGGACACAGACAAGCCCGCTCCTGGCTGATGGTGTATATTGTGAGGAAAAGATAAACATAACAGTGAACGTTAGGTGAGCTGTTTAACCAGCCGACCCAATTGATGAGCACATGTTTACAAGCTAAGCTTTATCTGTTACTGTCAATCTCTAGTTAGCTCTTGATTTAGTTAGCTTCATAGCCACAAAATAAAGCTACACACTAATATCTTAAGTTAGCGTTACACAACGGAGTCCGGTGGTGGAGATTTTGAATCAGGCCGCTCGGGCTCTGTAACATCCACAGGTGGACTTAAATGCTGAGAGGAGGATGGCTGCGGTCCGCTCTTCTTGCAGTCAAACACAGAGCAACTTTCTGCTCTTAAAATGATTCCGTGCGCGGAAGGTGCTTCATCAAATTAGTCGTGATTGGCATCAATCTTGCTAAAATGGAGCCACGCTTTTGACCTCGAGGCATTTTTCAACCGGTTCGATGACACACAAAACTACAGTTCACAACACAGATACAGCTAATCACCGGCCGCATTATCAGATCTTGATCACGTGATTAACCTCTGGGGACCGAAACTTGGCACTGAAAGACGAGGCATATTTTGATACTTGGTACTACCTACGCATTTTGGTCGTTGCCATAAAAGAACCGAAGATCGGTACCCAGCCCTATACCTAGTATTTTCAGAAGGTACTTTACAATAAGAGTATAGACTGAATCACATCTCCAACAGTAAAATCTGGGTAGAAAGCTGGCTACTGAATTGTATTGCTTTGTGAGGTTGGCAGACTTTATATGTGTTGTCACTTTCAGCCAACACTGTAACATTTATGGATATAAATGCGGTGGTCTGACTGGTTTTACGTTTCTGCTGTGCATATTTCATGTACACGGTACATGAAATGTAGTACCTTCATGTACACGCACATGTACATATTTCATGTAACAAATATATAGCATATTTCATGTTCGTGTACTTTTTTATTGTTTTTACTACCACTATTACTGCTACTTTGCTAGTGTCTTTGATAAACCAAATCTACCCAACAGGGACATCTCATTGCGGACTAATTGCTGGTTTTGGGTAAACTCAAGCTGTCATTTTCTGTGTGTGTAGCCCAACAGGTAAATTCATTCACCAGCCTAATATCAGTGTAGTTTTTTCACACATGCATTTTAGATGGATGTAGATGCGCAGACTTTGAAAACATAACAAAAAATGAAAATTAAACTGTGTGTTAGCCACATGATGTGTTTTTTTTCTACCCAGATGTTATTGTTAACAAACGTATTTAGCGCTTCTATCATGGATGTCACATAGAACATGACATCGGCAGTGACTTAACAACACATATGGGAAATAATCTGAGGACTGGTTCACTCTCACTGTGCATAATTGTGCTGTGCAGCTGGGCCTTATCGCACAAAGCTTGACTGCACATGTGAACTTTCATTTCAATGTGACATGTACGCACCAAGCACACACACAAAAAGACATCACTGGCACACCTGCCACTACACATGTCTTGTATGCCTGAAGTCTTTCATGGGTAGAAACAAAATACAATGGCGTCTGAGGGGAGCTGACATGTTTGACTGGTTTTCCAGCTGATATTTCTGGCACATATGGAGAATGACAGGGAATGTTATCTTAGGAAAAGATACACTGTCGCTAACTCCTCAAAAATATAGCTTTCTCCACAGAAGCTGCAACCTTGGGTATGACAGGAAATGCAACTGTGATCAGCTCACTCTGACTAATCATGCCAACAACAATGTAACTGTGTGCATTATCCCCTGTATTGTCAACTTGTGTGTAGCATCCTTTCTGCTTTCCACCAGACACACACACACCATCCCTTATTTGACTTCAAATAATATTGAGGAAAAATTCTATGATTTACATGAACACACTGGTTGAATAGTCTATTCGGCTTCAATTTGCTGTTCCATTCTTTCCAATTAATTTGAACACAGCAACTGTCTGTGTGTTCGGCCAACTGTGAACAAGAAAGGATTAAAAACGTCTCGGGGAATAGAATACACACGTGGCTTTTCCATATCCATTCCATACCCATAACACTAATTTTTTGTTTCAGTTTGAGCTGAAAAAAAAAAATAAAAATACTCAGGTACATGGTCTTTTTCTTTTTTAAGGAGCTCGCCATGTGACACAAGTCACATTGAAGACAAATAACAAACATTGCAGTGCCAACTCAATGAAGTCATCCATCAAGCAGCAGGCAAAAATGATTCATCACATACACTGTAATTGGCTTCTCATCCCTCACAGCCCACGTGTGTATTTCTTATAGAAAGGTTGGCCGTGTCATTGGGCTCTTGCCAAATGTTTGCAGAAGCCTTCTCTTGTGGGAGGGTGATCACCATCTACAGTCTATTTATAGTCAGTCTCCCTATCCGTGATTGAAGCACCTGTAAAATAGGCAATTTTACAGTCACTGCGCCTAATCACTCAGCTGTGGGTGGGAAATAACCTGCCCAGGAGAGCTGAGACCTGCCAGCCGGATATGAGAGCACACAGTGCGTATCGTTTATTTGAGCGTGTGTGTCTGTATGTGTGTGTATGCAAGCCTTTTCATGTCAGTACAATTTTATAGTAATTAATTTATGTTAAGGTATTACAAAATACAAATACAAATACAAAACAGACACTGATTTTAATTGGCTGTAAGTTTAGACATTTCTAAGTCTGTGACCATTTCCCTTCAGAAATTCATCTGCATCTGCACATTTGCATCTGATGATTGATATTTAGGTATATATATTGATTGCAACCTAAATTTCAGTGAAAACTGACTATATTTTTAAAACCTGTAATCAACGTCTCCACCTACTACGCAAGCTCAACTCCTTTAGAGTGAGCAAGCATATTATGGAAACAGTTTATAAGAACCTGATAGAGGGCATTTTAACTTTTAACATGGCAATGTGGTACGGTAATCTAAACATAAAAGGAAGAAGCAAGCTGCAGAGAATAGTAAACCTAGCCTCAAAAATCATAGGGATGAGACAGAAACAATTAAGTTCTATGTACGAGGAAGTGCTTAGGAAAAAAGCTGTCAAAATAGCAAATGATCCCTCTCATCCACTCAATAGGGAGTTTGAACTTCTTCCCTCTGGTAGACGATACAAAGTACCAAGGGCAAATCGTAATATTTTTAAAAATTCCTTCATCCCGAATGCCATTGGAGCACTGAACACCATGTCCCGTTGATGCATTTTTAATGTAACTGCGACTGCTGTCCTGCTTTTTGCCCTGAAGATGTTTGTGTGTAAGTGTTGTTGTTGCTGTCCTGCTTCTTGTTGAGACCAAAGACAAATTTCCACATTGTGGACAATAAATGAAACTAACTAACTAACTAACATGACAGAAACTGCTTATTAAAGTTAGCCCATTGAGCAATGGCTAGCACTAAGGCCTTGTGTGTTTAAGTGCCTGCTCTTTCACACAACAGGCCTTTTTAAAAGTTAATTGCCCACTTACTCAACCCTCCAGGGAAGAGCCCCAAAAAGGTGAGAATGAGGAAATTATGCAGAGCCCTACCCACATGTGGGCACATAATACGACCCTGTCACTCTTCCCAGGGTAGCAGCAGAAAGTGCTCGGCTTTTAAATAAAATGTAGCAGCAAACAACAAGCAGAAATGGCAAGCAGCAGACAAATCTGTGCTGTGTAAACTCAGTTCAGATCATGTGGAAAGGCACTGCCATTTCTAAATGTGCTACATGTATACATTTTGCAACTTTCCCTATTGTAATCCTGACTGGTTGATATGTCAAAGGTTTCATATTGACATAATTACATACCTAAATTTCTTCATGTGTTACTGTGAATAAGCAGTGGCAACTATATAGATCAAGTCCAGTGTAACTTTCCAAAAATATTAGAATTCATGCACTGAGTGTCCATGTGGATGAAACATGAATGGTCAACATTTTAACATACACAAGTGAGGAAGAAATCCCTAAACTCAAGTGACAAAAAAGGCAGCTATGTTTCTGTGTTTTACTAAGTCACTGAGCACAAGCAGGCAATGAAATGAATCGAGTTAACAGAGATCAACCAGCCTGCACATCTGTGTTTACAGTGCCACAGGTGATTAGAATAACGCTTAGTATTAGCTTGGTACAGTACCACCACCAAAAACACTGACCAATTCACATCTACCAACCATCTGGAATTTGTTACATATTAAAGAGACAATTAATAGGTTAGGTATAGGTATTTCTACATTCTACATACATTTCTAGAAGGCATCAAATGAAATGACCAGTGAGGAATGTAAATATTTGATCAACTAGACATGGTGGCTTAGCCTGGCAATGTCACGTCACGATCTTAGCTTTGCTCACTGTGGCAAGGCCACAGTTGAATAAGCAGGAGAGAAACAGAAAGTACAGTATCAAAAAATTTAAATCAGAGCATACACTACTTGTTGGGCTGTCATTCGTCTTTTCATATTTTCTGATTTTAGAGGTGGAACAACAAAAACACCAAAGTGAGTTACTCATGAGAAATCAGCACTTGCAGTTGGAGATTTAGAGACACCTGATTTGAACTGCTAACAGGCGGCAACAGTAAGCAAGACTTGGGTGGTCGATGAGACAGTGCAAGACATCATTCCTGCAACAAGTTACAGTAAGTCAGGGCAACACCTACTGATGCAAAATACAAAGCTGACTTTGTCAAATAAAAAAACATATCTTAAAGCCAGAGTCTGCCATGTTTGAAGCCAGGCCCCATTGCAGCAGCCACAGTTGACATTATCACTCCTTTTGGCCAGCTCTGCGCTCATATGAGAATTGAACCCTCCAACATGAACGACAAGGCATCAACACCTTCATCAACATATTCATGTAATGACTTAGCAAGTTGGAAATGCTGTTGGACCTAACTGGGGCTTTTTTCACTGTTCACATAATCATACATTTCTACAAGCGTGAGCTAAAAGTCAGTGCCTGACTGCATCCAAATTTTTTTACTAACATCCTCTTTAGATTGCCAAAACAGTATGTGAGAAAGCTTAATATGAAACCAATAGTACAAATATTACAGAATGCAAGCCCTGCTGTCGTGACAACAACAATATAATAAAATGCCAGTGTTTCTTCATTTTCTTTGGCTCATCAGACGGATGCTGCAATGGCGAATTGCTGTCTTCTACTGTTTGTCATTAATGTTCTTTGTTGAATACCAGTACAGAAGTCCAGGTCCTGGTACTGGTACGCCAGTCATATCATCATCTAATCATTTGCAGATTGGTCAGTACATACTTCCATGTTCAACTGATGCTGTGAAAACTTGCAAGATATAACTCTGCGGCACAAGCTCTCAAACTCTCAACCACAAACTAAGAAACTTCTCACATCTATGGGAAACTCATTGTGTAGTGGTTACATAACTTAGTATGGAATCCTCATACTGTATATTTCATAGATCTCATGGATCTGAGCATGAACTTTTTTTAGTCTCTGAACATAATCTCCTGCTTCTAAAGCTTCTTACCTGTTTGAGCTTCTTCAAGTCTTCATCCAACTCCAGATTGTCCAAGATAACAGCCACAAAAAGACTGAGCAGAATCTAGAATGCAACAAGAGGAGGTGCGTAAGAACATATGCTATGCGTGAGCATATTACAAATATGATCATCTCATTATCACTATCATAAAAGATACAAGTTTTTCAAAAGTACAAAATTTGCTTAGTAATTGCATTTGTTGCTTCATCTGTTCAGGAAGACATCCTGACTGTCTGGGGTGATGTGTGAGTCATCCAGAGACTGTGTGTGCTGTCTGATGGCTCAGTATATAAGAAGACCAAACACTGAAATGTCAGCACTTCTTACGCCTGCAAGTCTGATTAGCTCTGATTAGACGTACCCCTTGAGAGAGCACTGAAGGGGCAGGGGCACTAATTGAATGCATTAGGAAAACAATTCATGTGTCCTTTTGCCACGTATTTCCCCCAACTGCTTTTACTGAGTAACATAATGGAATACTGAAGAAAATATAGAATGTACCGAAAGACAGCTTAAACAGGAACTTTTTCTGATTTTTCAAGCAGCTTGTATCACTACAGTTTTGGAAGTATATGCAGATGAACAATGATGAATCTACTTTCTTCCAAAGCCTTCCACTTTTTTGCCATTAAAGTTCTGCCAAATGACACAAAATGTGTCAGTATACTACAAACAGCTGCTGGAGCTAGCAAGCTCGGCAGACAGCCATGGGCAGAGCCCAGAGCTTCTGGAGGAATAAAGATAGAAATTCGAGGACAGCACAGAGTTTTAAACTTATGGGATTAAATAGAGGATTTATCTTCACTCTCAATGACAGATTAGACAGTTGACGGTTTGAAGAAAGATGTTTTAGCTACAAAAGAAAAGGATTAACCTCTTATCAAACTCTACAACAATGCAGTGCTGATAAAATATGAACCACAGTCCTGTTCATAATCTGTTTCTCACCTTAAAGCTTTTCAACAACATGTTTTTGTGTGCTGTTTGGCTATTATATAATATCATTTGTAACCAGCTGTCTGTTTTACTGTTTTCTGTTTCAAAGTTGTTGTAAGTTTTCGACATTTTTAGCAAAAGGGCATGCCAGTTCCTTTTTCCTCTGTATTCTCTGGTCATGTAGCGCCAAATTCAGAAATATTTGCAATTTTCTGTACACCATAATTTTTCACAAAGGCCATCTTTCTGGCACTGAAATACTTCTTTAACCAAAAAAACTCCAATGCAAAAGAATCTTCAACCTCATTTGACATATATGTTTAAAACAGCAAGGTATGTTCCTCACCAAGGTAGCGAACAGATGGTAGAGGATGAAGTAAATGGCTACTACTGGAGCCCACATATGACCTACAGCCACCAGGGTCTGGTCCATGACATCTACCCAGCCCTCCTGGGTTAGGATCTGGAACATGGACATAAAAGCCTACAGGGAGGAAAGCACAGGATAAGGGAAATTGTGAGAGGCGAAAGGCTAGAGAGAGCAACTGAGTACACAAGTAGAAGGGGTGAAGAGAGGGAAAGAAAGACAAGGATGGGGACGAAATTACACAGCAGAGAAAAGGACAGATCTGACATTTGAAACATGCTTTTTCACAGGAGTGCAAATATCACACAGCTGATGCACATATCCCCTTCTGACCGTCCTTCTCTAGCATGCGATTGTGAGGTTTGAAATACAAGCCAAAGAGAGCAGATAGGAAGTTAGGAGACCAACATTTTTCTGTTCTGCTGCCCTCTCATATACTAGGTAGAGGTCAGATGAAGGTGTATGAGAATAGCCAGCTGCAACACTGTGGCCCCTGGAGTCAAATAGCACGCCTGGGCTTCCTTCTTAGCATCTCACCTCCAGACAGCAGCCCCATCCCTCCCAGCCCCCTCCCACCCGCTCCCAAGTCTCAGTCACCATGGATAAAGATAAACCCAGCAACAGGTCTGCCCTTAGGGGAGGCAGCCAAACATCATTAACTATGATGCGTGCGTGCGTCTGTGTGCATACATGTGGGTGTGTGAGGCAGAGAAGAGAGAAAATGAGAGAGGGAAGGGTAACACAGAATACAAGTGGCATCTGTTTACGAGCAACTCTTCATGTCCCGCTGTGCCTGGGATCAGTGAAATGTTGGAGGGGAGAAAAAAAAGGATGAGGATGGAAAGATGTGGCTAATGAGATAAAAAGAAGCTCATGAGCACTCAGAAATCAAAGGAGGTGCCACATCTGCGGACCTATCGAGCAACCCATAATCAACATCTGCAGGACTCCCCCCCTGCTCATGAATTTCTAAATTGTCATGCAGTGTTCCATATACTGTGCTACTTGTGTATTCTGATTTTAATTACAGTTCATGTTTCCCTGAGAGCAGATTATTTAAATGTTAAGCCATATACGGGCAAAATGTGCTAGGTGCAGCTCAGCTAAGTCTTAAGAGTGTAAAGTCTGCTTAATTTGCACAGGTGAAAAGCATACCAAACAAAATCAGGTGGTTCTAACTAAATAAAAATATTGCTTGAAAATGCTGTGTTAACCCTCTATGGTACGCATTATTATGCGAGTTAGGAAAAAAATGTTTGGAGTGTTTTTAAGTATTAAGATAGACTAAATAAACATAATCTAAAGAATTTTTTTAATTTATTATTTTTTGGGAAGTTTTTGGGGTTCGTTGCCTGTAGGCAACATTGTACCATAATGGCATAGAATGATGCTCAATTTATTATGTAAATTGAGGAAAATATAACAAATAATAATAATAATAGATAATCAAATATAAAGATTATGATGAATGGCATGCTTTTGAATATTATATATACACTATATTGCCAAAAGTATTCGCTCACCTGCCTTGACTCGCATATGAACACAAACAAGTGACATCCCATTCTTAATCCATCCATCCATCCATCCATCCATTTTCATCCGCTTATCCGGTGCCGGGTCGCGGGGGCAGCTGCCTGAGCAGGGACACCCAGACCTCCCTCTCCCCGGATACCGCCTCCAGCTCTTCCGGGAGGACCCCAAGGCGTTCCCAGGCCAGCTGGGCGACATAGTCACACCAGCGTGTCCTGGGTCTTCCTCGGGGTCTCCTCCCGGAGGGACATGCCAGGAACACCTCCCGAGGGAGGCGTCCCGGGGGCATCCGAAACAGATGCCCGAGCCACCTCAGCTGGCTCCTCTCGATGTGGAGGAGCAGCGGCTCTACTCTGAGCTCCTCCCGGGTGACAGAGCTCTTCACCCTATCTCTAAGGGAGCGCCCTGCCACCCTGCGGAGGAAACTCATTTCGGCCGCTTGTATCCGGGATCTTATTCTTTCGGTCATGACCCAAAGTTCATGGCCATAGGTGAGGGTCGGAACGTAGATTGACTGGTAAATCGAGAGCTTCGCCTTTCGGCTCAGCTCTCTCTTCACCACGACGGACCGATACAAAGACCGCATTACTGCGGCCGCTGCACCGATCCGTCTGTCAATCTCACGCTCCATCCTTCCCTCACTCGTGAACAAGACCCCAAGATACTTAAACTCCTCCACTTGAGGCAGGAACTCTCCTCCCACCTGGAGGGAGCAGGCCACCTTTTTCCGGTCGAGAACCATGGCCTCGGATTTGGAGGTGCTGATTCTCATCCCAGCCGCTTCGCACTCGGCTGCAAACCGCCCCAGGACATGCTGGAGGTCCCGGCTCGAAGGAGCCAACAAGACCACATCATCCGCGAAAAGCAGAGATGAGATCCATTGGCTCCCGAACCAGATCCCCTCCGGCCCGTGGCTGCGCCTAGAAATTCTGTCCATAAAAGTAATGAACAGAACCGGTGACAAAGGGCAGCCCTGCCGGAGTCCAACATGTACTGGGAACAGGTCTGACTTACTGCCGGCAATGCGAACCAAGCTCCTGCTCCGGCAGTACAGGGACCGTACGGCCCTTAACAGAGGGCCCCCGACCCCGTACTCCCGGAGCACCCCCCACAGTATGCCACGAGGGACACGGTCGAATGCCTTCTCCAAGTCCACAAAACACATGTGGACTGGTTGGGCAAACTCCCATGAACCCTCGAGCACCCTGCGGAGGGTATAGAGCTGGTCCAGTGTTCCACGGCCAGGACGGAAACCGCATTGTTCCTCCTGGATCCGAGATTCGACTATCGGCCGAATTCTCCTCTCCAGTACCCTGGAATAGACTTTCCCGGGGAGGCTGAGGAGTGTGATCCCCCGATAGTTGGAACACACCCTCCGGTCCCCCTTTTTAAATAGGGGGACCACCACCCCGGTCTGCCAGTCCAGAGGCACTGTCCCCGACTGCCACGCGATGCTGCAGAGACGTGTCAGCCAAGACAGCCCCACAACATCCAGAGACTTGAGGTACTCAGGGCGGATCTCATCCACCCCCGGTGCTTTGCCACTGAGGAGCTTACGGACTACCTCAGTGACTTCGGCTTGGGTGATGGATGGGTCAACCTCTGAGTCCCCAGCCTCTGCTTCCTCTATGGAAGGCGTGTCAGCGGGATTGAGGAGATCCTCGAAGTATTCCTTCCACCGCCCGACGATGTCCCCAGTCGAGGTCAACAGCTCCCCACCTCCACTGTAAACAGTGTTGGTGGAGGACTGCTTCCCCCTCCTGAGGCGCCGGATGGTTTGCCAGAATTTCTTCGAGGCCGACCGGTAGTCCTCCTCCATGGCCTCCCCGAACTCTTCCCAGACCCGAGTTTTTGCTTCCGAGACTGCCCGTGCTGCCGCACGCTTGGCCTGCCGGTACCCGTCAGCTGCCTCAGGAGTCCCCCGGGCCAGCCAGGCCCGGTAGGACTCCTTCTTCAGCTTGACAGCAACCCTTACTTCCGGGGTCCACCACCGGGTTCGGGGATTGCCGCCGCGACAGGCACCGGAGACCTTACGGCCACAGCTCCGGACAGCCGCGTCAACAATGGAGGTGGAGAACATGGTCCATTCGGACTCAATGTCCCCAGCCTCCCTCGGGATCTGGTCAAAGCTCTCCCGGAGGTGGGAGTTAAAGATCTCCCTGGCAGAGGGTTCTGCCAGACGTTCCCAGCAGACCCTCACGATACGTTTGGGTCTGCCAGGTCTGTCCAGCTTCCTCCCCCGCCAGCGGATCCAACTCACCACCAGGTGGTGATCAGTTGACAGCTCAGCCCCTCTCTTCACCCGAGTGTCCAAGACATACGGCCGGAGGTCAGATGACACGACCACAAAGTCGATCATTGATCTCCGGCCTAGGGTGTCCTGGTGCCACGTGCACATATGGACACCCTTATGCTTGAACATGGTGTTCGTTATGGACAAACTGTGACTAGCACAGAAGTCCAGTAACAAAGCACCACTCGGGTTCAGATCGGGGAGGCCGTTCCTCCCAATCACTCCCCTCCAGGTAACACTGTCATCGCCCACGTGGGCGTTGAAGTCCCCCAGGAGAACGACGGAGTCCCCGGTTGGAGCACTCTCCAGTACCCCTCCCAGGGACTCCAAGAAGGCCGGGTACTCTGCACCGCTGTTCGGCCCATAAGCCGAGACAACGGTGAGAGCCCTATCCCCGACCCGAAGGCGCAGGGAAACGACCCTCTCGTTCACCGGGGAGAACTCCAACACATGGCGGCTGAGCTGGGGGGCTATAAGCAAGCCCACACCAGCTCGCCGCCTCTCGCCGCGGGCAACTCCAGAGTAGAAGAGAGTCCAGCCTCTCTCAAGGAGTTGGGTTCCAGAGCCCAGGCTGTGCGTGGAGGTGAGCCCGACTATTTCTAGCCGGTACCGCTCAACCTCCCGCACCAGCTCAGGCTCTTTCCCCCCCAGTGAGGTGACATTCCATGTCCCCATGGCTAGAGTCACCATCCGGGGATTGGGCCGCCGGGGCCCCCGCCCACGACCGCCACCCATATCCCTCTGCACCGGCCCCGTCTGAACCCTCCCGCGAGTGGTGAGCCCACGGGAGGGCGGGCCCACGTTGCTCGTTCGGGCTGCGCCCGGCCGGGTCCCGTGGGCAGAGACCCGGCCACCAGGCGCTCGCCTGCGAGCCCCAACCCCAGGCCTGGCTCCAGGGTGGGGCCCCAGTGACGCCGATCCGGGCGACGTGCACGTCCTTGGTCTTGTTTTATTCATCAGGGGCGAGTGAACCGATCTTAGTCTGACCCGTCACCTAGGACCTGTTTGCCTTGGGAGACCCTACCAGGGGCATTAAGCCCCGGACAACATAGCTCCTAGGATCATTCGGGTGCTCAAACCCCTCCACCACGATAAGGTGCCGGTTCAAGGATAGGGTTTAATATGACGTCGGTCCACCCTTTGCAGCTATAACAGCTTCAACTCTTCTGGGAAGGCTTTCCACAAAGTTTAGGAGTGTTTATGGGAATTTTTGACCATTCTTCCAGAAGTGCATTTGTGAGGTCACACACTGATGTTGGATGGGAAGGCCCGGCTCTCAGTCTCCACTCTAATTCCTCCCAAAGGTGTTATATGCAGCTTTCTATGCAAAACCTTTGGAAACCCAAAGGTTTGCCATGAAAACCCATTCCATGAAGCTCTCTACGCACTGTTCTTGAGCTAATCTGAAGGCCACATGAAGTTTGGAGGTCTGTAGATTGACTCTGCAGAAAGTTGGCGACCTCTGCACACTATGCGCATCCGCTGACCCCACATGGCCCAACACTTCTTGGCTGAGTTGCTGTTGTTCCCAATCGCTTCCACTTTGTTATAATACCACTGACAGTTGACTGTGGAATATTTAGGAGCAAGGAAATTTCACAACTGGACTTGTTGCTCATGTGGCATCCTATCACAGTACCACGCTGGAATTCACTGAGCTCCTGAGAGCGACTCATTCTTTCACAAATGTT
The DNA here is from genome assembly GCF_900880675.1 of Sparus aurata. Lineage (NCBI taxonomy): Eukaryota > Metazoa > Chordata > Actinopteri > Spariformes > Sparidae > Sparus > Sparus aurata. The sequence goes on along the minus strand of NC_044195.1, from coordinate 12,283,708 downwards.
TGTAGAAACAGTCTACATGCCTAGGTTCTTGCTTTTATACACCTGTGGCCATGGAAGTGATTGGAACACCTGATTTCAATTATTTGGATGAGTGAGTGAATATTTTTGGCAATATCCCAGAGGAACATTTTACTGCTCAAAGCTTGTCTCCTTTATGGCTATGGAGCCGTAAAGGAGCTCAATGAGAGTTCTCATTTCAGTCTCATTTCTCATTTGTTTCTCTTAAAATTCCTTAGGAGCAGTAGGTGAGACTTCTGCACCTGTTTCTCAGGAGAAACAGTTGAGAAACAGGAGAAATCAGCCACAGCCTCACTTTGGTCTCACATAGATCTCATAGTTGTCTAGGAGAAATGAATGAGACACTACTGAGATCTCTTTTCCAGTTGTTGTTTCCTCTGGGATAGTGTACCTAAACACACTCTACCAACATGTCATGCTGCCATGTTGATTCCATAATGGTACACTGTTGCCTCAAGGCAGCATATGCAATTTTCTATTATAGTACGTTGTTGCCTCAAGGCAACAGTTGCATTTTAACAAATTTCCACTATTTAATGAGCAATTAAATTACATTAAACTACAAAAAGTTAAAGTTTACTCACCTATGGGCATGCATATATTTTTATGATGGAAAAGGGCCAGGAAATTATGTTTTAGGAGCAAAATGGCAAAGCTGTTTTCTTTGAAAAAGTCTGGGAAAAGGGGTTTCTCGATGGCTTCCTGAAGGTCATCAGACAAATTGAAGCATTGTTATTGGTTCCTTATGGTCTTCCGGCTCTTTTAAAGTATTGCACCATGCAAAGGGATGCATTGTGGAGATGTGACAGGCCAAAAATGGGTTTGTTGCCTGAGGGCAACACGGTACCATAGAGGGTTAATATATTTTTAAATTAGCTGCAGTCCAAACTAAATAAATGAAGAATTTCCAATTTCCAATAGTCCAAATGCAGCATTTGTAGGTATAATGGAAGGTATGTTGATATCTAATATATCAGCAGTCACTCACAGGAAGCCTTGCATGATACAAGGCAATCTGTAGTGTTATTATAATTGGCTTTTTCTTTATGTATTCTGACCAAGTATAAACCACTGTGATGTCTCCCATTGGTTTGTGCACTTCTAAATAGCTGTAGCAATTATTGTCCTTTCCTGTTTTTAACAAGTGTAGCCACTGGGATGAACCTCCACACCGACAGTATAATACGGACTGACATTTCAGGTGCTTGGCAAAAATTGATTGAAACAAGGAAAGTTTATGCTGAACTCTTGATGACAGATTTTTACAATCTGTTAAAAAACTTTCCATTCGTGCCTATGTGGTGATTCAGTGATGATTCATTGATGCAAACTTTGCATAAAGCACACATCCAAAATGGATCTTATAAATATGATGAATTATGACCAGATCCATAGAAAATTTCTTAAATAGACCACTTGACTTGCATATTTTTGAAAAATATTTAGTATGCATAGGACCCTATGATTTCCGCGATCACGGAATCGTGGACAGAATCGCGAAACTGGCCGATTAAAACGGAATCTACTTTTTAACGCGGATTGACATAATTTCACTGACATGCTGTTTTCGTGTGGAAAAGGAAGGTATGTCTGGGGAAAACTGCACGGAGGAAAGCAAATCTGGGTGGCACAACAAGTCGCCGCCGCCCCCCTCCTCCACAGACTGAGCTCCCCCGTCAAAACAATGTAAGCATGGCGAAGCGGCTGCCCATGGCTCCGTCTTCGTCGGCGAAAAAACTGAGAAACTTGACATTAACCCCTCAGTACAGAGCCGAGCAGTTCCCGAACAACTGTTATGTGTCAGGTAAACTGTTGTTTTGCAAAGAAGCAGACCTGAGAAATCATAATTAAAGATGTAATGTGTGAGAGTTAGCCACCTGTCTGATTCATATTATCAGCATATAATACCAGAGTGACTGTTAACTGCTGCTAACAGTAGCCGCTGTTAGCTAGTTAGCCCCGTTAGCCACAGCCCTCTTAGCTGACTCTGCCTGGGATGGGAGCTCAGAGGACAGGGGAAGGGTTGGTGTTTTCACTGCTAGCTGGTTAGTATTCTAACTTGACATAACGTCACAAGTGTAATTTCTCATTTTGTTGGTCATCTTTGCAAACGTTTTAAATATCTACAACTTAAATTTTCAGAACAATTTTGTTATGGAAACAGTTACTGGATCTGCCTGAGAGCTGACCATGTTTTTATTCAATGAAACCCAAATGAAACCCATAAAAACACAAAATATACTACTGTATGAAGACATGATGAAGTCAAAATGTTTTTGATGCACTTAAATGTACTGTACGGTACAGTATTGAGGAAATGTAAATTTAAGGTAATTTCTATTTAATTTCTAAACAGTTTAGTAATTTACATTAAAAACATACAGTTTTTGGTAGTATTATAAGAGTAAGAGGTAAAAAAAAAAAAAATGGAATTCCCAAAAATCAAAACGGAAAAAACTGAATTGGAAAAAATAAAACGGAATTTGGGGAAAAATGAAACGGATTTCATAGGGCCCTATATGCAGATTGCCCTTTAGTTGGTGTTAGGGTGAGTGAGACTGGTTCCTTACCCTGGGGAATGTGGTGAAGCGGTCCAGCTCCTCCACAAAACAGAACATCTGCAGGCTGATGGCCGACATGACAATGAGAAGGCTGGCTGTGAACACCACCAGGCTGCCTAGTTTTTTACCTGGACCGAATATCTTATACACAAAGTCCTCCAGAGCTGGGGAGATCTTAATCAAACGCACAACACGTAGCACCTGAGGGGAAAGAAAAACATACATGATTGTCAACTATAAAGTTGCTGTTTGTGTACGTGTTGTTATTTCTGGTCTTGGGAACAGAAGTTTTGTAGTCCACAAAGAATGAAGAGAGGTTGAATTGTAAAGGTAGTTTAAAATAAATATCAGGATTACAAAAAAGCAAACATATAAAAGTATTGATCTTGACCCAATGGCAGAGGTGAGTGATACTGTGCTCTATCAACAGACTTAGTCCCTAAATTGCTTGTGGTGACAAAAACCCACAAAAGGTAATGCATCTTGGTCAGGCGTTGATCAGGGATCCAGAGAGTGGATATTGATCGAGCTCGGCCCTGTGATGCCTCTGGCCAAAGATTTTTGTTCAATTCCCCGGGATACAGCAAAAAAAAAGGAGACAAACACTGGATGCTGGTGTAAGAGGGAACCTACAGTAAACAAATACAGCAATAACATTCACAGCATGATGACAGATGGGGTGGGAAGACACTGCCTTCTTCTGATGACAGACTATGATGACCACTATCCATTTTGCAACAGATGCAAGCTCTGAGGCTGAGAGCAAACCATAGGAGGGTAAACTCACAGAGGATATAAGGCTATAACAGCAAAACTTGTTCTCTGTTATTCTTTCTTTTTGGAGCCTGAGACAAACATGGCTTGGAAATCTGAAATGGCAGAGAGGGATGCCACTGATACACTGTAGAGATAAAAATCTTAGAAAATCAGATAAAATTTTATGTGACCAACTAACTATCCATAAAATCAGCCTGGGTCTGATCACCTACCACCAGGGCCATCCATACCATCCTTTTTGTTTTAAACTTAGAATTATGCTGTTTCAAAGAAGTATATCATATTGACACATATAACACTTGGATCATACTTGAATTTTTTTAACTTAAAATAAAATAACAGAGGGTTTGGTTTACGGTGTTATGGTCGTAACAAACAAAAGCAGGAAAAACAACAATGACAAAAACATAAGACTAAATATCATATTTAATAGTGATCTCTTTGAATGAAAAACATTTGACTGTTATCTCAGCCCGTAAAATCAACAATGAACAATTGTGAGAATGGCTTTCCAGCTGTGTTTCCTGTGTGTGCCTCTGTCTCTAGCCTCTTGCAAGAAAAAGCTATGCTTAACATAAAATTGAATTGTATAACGAGTCACACTGACTGAACTGTAAAATTGTGCTGCTTCTGAAGTCACTGCAATTCTGTCTGTAAGTGTTGAGGTGGGTTCCATTGGCTGATTAAAATCATTCTGCCAAGTGTACTGTATGTGTGTATGTGTGTAAAGCTGTAAGTATGGCTCTAAAGCATCTGACATTTGGTCCAGACTGAAAGACAATTAGTAAGGTTAGCCTTTAGCAGTGGAACACCCCTTGGGTGGATAAAATTAAATACAAATCTGAAACAATCATTGATTGTGTAGCCAAGGCCTTTCTCCTATAGCCAGCACGCACTTGTGAGCCTTCAGGTTAATCACTTGTGATTAAATGTCACCTGTTTAAACCAGGGCCTATTTGGGAAAATATAGGCAGGGTAAGTGAATGACAAATGCTTTCCCATGAGTGAAGTGAGGAAGGCTCTCAACTCCCAGTTGCTCTGCTCATTAGCCAACAGCTGACAAATGAATGTATAAAAAGGGAGACACTGCATCTAAAAAATCTACTTGTTATATGCTTTGCAAAATGTTTATTATTTATGCATTTGATTTTCTTTTGTTCAGACATTGCACATTACTTGTATACGGACTACAATAAAATTACTGTACCTTAATACCTTAATATAAAAATGCAGGTAAACTGCAAAACCCGTTTTTGATGGAATGAGATGTCAAGTTCAATTACCTTCTTCATAGAAACCATGTTTTCTAATTAACTCTGCAAAAGAGATTATGGATTTGCCTGTGCCTGTTTTTTGGTTGGTTGGTTGGTTTGTCAGCAGGACTACACAGATCGGATTTCAAATAAACATGTATGAAGGCTAAGTCTCAGCCTAGAACAGACCCCATTCAGTTTTGGTACAGATCTGGATAAAGGGGATGGGTCCAGGATTTTTTTCTAACTTTCTTTAACATTTCAAGATAGGGCACGTTCGACATGTTTGTTAAATTCATAGAGAATAATGCACTGATCTTGCTGACAAATACCTGGAATGGTTTCTACATACCCTATGATCCATCTTAAGTGCATCCAAAGAAGTCAGGATATAGTGGCTTTAAATATGTTTTATTTGATACTGGATTGGATTGGATTGGATTGGATTGGATTAATTGAATTAAAGGGGACTGTTGGGCCTTGGTGGAAGTATGCATTCTACTGAGTGCCATTCTAGTATGTTATGTAGCTATTGCTAACAACATTAAGTTTTTTACAACTTAAAAATTGCTTTTCTTTCTGTGGAACATAGCCACAGCATACATATATTTTTGCATGTATTGTTTACACATGTGAGGATGGCAGCTGTTGAGAGAGTCAGTAGGGATCAGGGCAGCTTGTATGGTCAAGGCTCATTAAAGGAGTATCAAGAAGCCCTTTCCCACCAGAGGTTTTCAACAGCTACATTACACTACCTACAGCAAGGTCACAGGGTTACAGTTTGTTCAGAGTGCAGTGCTTTAAGGCTCTGTTCATGGATGATATTGCTACAAGGCATCATTCCCACGTGCATCAGAATATGCACAGTTGATATGTATTTCTGCCCGGAAAAAAAAAAAAAAAAAGGAAAACTCACTCTTTGGAGGATGTCACATCACACACACATGCAATCATTTAGCAAACACAGTATTTATACTGTAGATAACCAAAACTACATAATCTCAAGGGGCAAAATCAAAAATTATTACACTACATACCACCTACAGACTGGTCAGGACTACCCTCGCTCTCTGCCTCACATACAGAAATATAGATAAATAATAATAAATACAGAAAACTCAACACACTCAGGCTGAGATTTATGCTGAATATCTTTTAAGCCACCACAATATGTCTCCAAATCAGTCAACCGTAAATGTCCCCAAAAAAATGTGTCACCATTGAAAAATGCTGCAGTTTAACTCAGAAATCAATTCATCCAAATCTCAGACGTTTGTGGTGACAGCACATTTAAAGAATTTTGAATAAATACAGTAAAGGTTCTAAACATAGAAGAGTGGCATGATTGATATGTACTCATTAACACACAGGAAAGAGCTGTCACAAAATGATTCACAGCTTCTGTTTCTCAGCGCAATTTCATTTCAAGTGTAGATGATTCGGTTTCGTATTTAAGATATAGTGGGATTTATGGATTTTCATACATGCATACATTAATACAAATGAAAACTGCAGAAATGTGTATGTGTGTATCCATACCTGAAAGTAGGTGAACTGGGAGTGGTAGAGGTCAGGGTAAATGTGCAGCGTGGTGCCCACCACCAACAGAGATTCAAACTTGTGCAGGGAAGAGCTGATGTAGCCAGTGAAGCCCAGACACCAGATTTTCAGAAGAGCCTCCAGGTCAAACAACACTGTAAAGGCAACCTGGGGTGGAACAGAGAAAACAGAAATATTCAGTGTTTCTTCAGTATTCCCAATTTCTGCCTCTTAAGTCTTGAGCACTTCATTCTACAACATTTATTTGACAGCTGTAGTTACTTGTTACTAACAGATTATGAAAAAGAAGATTATGAAACAATGCCTCATTACAAAATAAACTACCCAATATTATAAAATAGCTCAGCCTTAACCAGCTACAAATGCAGTTCACAACAGAGATGTGGCATCATACTTGGCTGAGCTGTAACATTAGCAACTTTTGTTAGTGAAGTAAGCTAGTATCTCGTCCATGAGTATATGTTAATGCATTCTTCCTTCTGCGTGGTGATAGTTTTGCGTGGGTCTAGTTCTGAAGCACAAGAATAATTCCTACATGAAACTGCTCACTACAAGGTCTGTGGATTATTTTGAGCAACTGGGTCATGATTTCTGGAATACGGAGCCCTGGAGGTGACATGGATGGGATTTTTTTTTATCTAGTGAGTGCGACTTCTCGCACGCGCCAGTTACTATCTCGCGCGCGCGACTTACTATCTCACACGCGCGACTTACTATCTAGCACGCGTCAGTTACTATCACGCACGTGCAACTTGCTGTATCTTGTGCGCGCGAGATGGTAAGTCGCACGCGAGAGATAGTAACTGGCGCGTGCGAGATAATAAGTTGCGCTCGCGAGATAAAAAAAAAAAACGTCCATGTCACCTCCAGGGCTCCTTACTGGAAAGACACATTGCTGTTGAGTTTTGTTTTTTTTTTGGGGGGGGGGACCTTTGAGTACATCTAGTTTTAATATATTGAAGGGGAAGATGAAGACATCTCTATGGCCAATACCTCCATAACTCAGCAAAAAATCTTAGGCTACCAACGAAGATTGTTGATAGACAAACCAGACTGTGTTTGTGAATTTGATTTAGTTTTTGTTGAGTTTGAAACAAATGTGTTTTAAATCAATTAACAAGGAAATGATGCTCGTCTTAGCTCAGTAAACAGGGAAACTTAAATTCGAAAGGTGTATAGTTGTATTTTTCAGCTTGATACGGAAAATAGAAGTAAGAGCATTTAATTTCTTTTACAATTTGTGAGCTTATTTTGTTTATTTATTATGCTAACAGCTGGCATATATCTGCCAGCTGAAACTCTGGGGGCTGTCGGGCTATCACCTCTTGCCAAGTAATTTTACCAGACAGACTTTGACATAACAATGTTGCTTCTTCACACTGTTATGTCACTTTATTTACTTAATGGTTTAAATTACACTGCTAGCCAAGTCATACAAATTACTTCTTTATTAGGTACTCCACTGATGAAGTGCCACCCAGCCTCTTCTCTTGATTTGGGTTTGGAGTTAAGTAATCTTCTAACAGGAAGCCTGTGCTAGAAATCAAGCTGCTTCATATGGATATTGTGTTTTTTGAGCTGGACCCAAAAGAAGGGACTAAAAATCAAGAATTCTCATTCTCTTGTATCTATTTTGATTATTTCGAATATTCTATTTCTTATCTCTCTAGTCCCATGTTTTTATGTAAGGGCTATACTAAATTATTGGAAAAGTTCCTTGAAGAATAGGATCTGAATGGTTCTACCACCTCTTCAGCAGAGATATAGTAAGGATGAGTCAATAAAATTGGCACTTCGCCAATAAAAGGTGCATTGAACTCCATTTAACTCTAAACTCAGTACCTCCATTTCCTGTTTTGCTTGCACAGCCTTCGCACAAATTGGAGCACATCTGCAGACCGATGGCAGTATGATATGGGTGGGGGGAGTAAGAGAAGGTAATATGTGCATGGTTTTTCCCTTTTCTTATCTCCTCCATTCAGCTGTGCGTGTGAGAGAGAGGTATGAAGGGGGAGGTGGGCACACACTCCTCACCGTCTTTGTTGGTGCTTTACCACCTGCATACTGATGACATCAAACCAACCTGCATGACACATACAGCACAGCGTTGTGTGCACATGTGCATAAGAGGACCTCTGCTGGAGTGAGAAACCCACATTGGTACCATTCAACAGGCTTTTAACAAAAGATGCAAATCAAAAACATTAGCTCACACTGTTATGGTCTGATAAAACAAAAACACAACGCTTGAATTAAAAGCCTTGGTCAAAGGGCTTGTGTTAAAACGGGGGGTTTTGGGGTGGACATTTGGTGTTTCAACAAAAAGAAGCATATTAAATTAAAAATACAGAAAACATCTCACCTCTGCCAGGTAAAATTCATCATAGTGCCTGCGGTGGTTCTCCCCTTTATAATAGTTGCTAGCGGCAACAATGACGTCCACAGCGACCATGCTCAGGATGAACATGTGGAACACAGAGGACCGCATCAGTTGCTGTGGAAACAGAGTGTTCAGTTGCAATCAATGTAAATTGCACACAACAGGCAAAGGGGAAAGAGGAAGTGTGTAGAAACTCAATGGCCACTTTCATTTGTTTCCTTTTAATCTTCAAATTCAGATTTAGATATGAGCCAGCAACGCCATGATGATAGGAATATTAAGAATAGGATTGTCTGAGATATATCCTCTTCAGTCTGATTGATGGTCATAACTCAGGCAGACAAGATGGAAATGATAGGTAAAATGTAGCACTGACCTAAACTTTATTATTCTCACAAAATGGTTAAGGAAGCATTGTGATGAATGGTAGGATTTGCTTTTCCAACCTCTACCGTGTAAATGTACAGTATATCCATATTTACATTAAAAAATAGGTCACATTCATAACCTTTTTATGAAGACAAATCTTGTAAAAAAAAAAAAAACTAAAAAAACTACAGAGCTTATAGAAAGGGGCGGGATTATAAGTAGCTATTGAAAAACATTATGATTATGAATATATAATTGTAAAAATGTTGTTGGGTCCAAAATGATTGTTTTGTAAATCTCTGTGTAAGAATTCTGACAGTTGGTTGCAGCCTCTAAAAAGGTTTGTGAGTAAATATCATAACATCATTGGTCTCACAGGACATGAATATAGTAGAAGGATGAGATGGAATGCCACATTCAGTGGCTGAATGTTAAGATAGCACAGGTTGAAATGGGCAGTCATATGTTTTAAGACAGAACATCTAATTATTTTTACAGGTCAACAAATGTTATGGTTCCCTAAGTGGCAATTACCAAGTGACATATCTGAAATTTCTTTGGAATTACTCTGAAAATACCACAACAATCATCAGAAAAGTAATTGAAAATTAGCAAATTATTATTCATCAATCACAGTCTGCTATTTCCCATTAAGCGATAATTAAATAGCTGGTCATTTGTTTAATATATTTCCAGGAAATTCAAACAGTTTAGGGGCTTGCTGAAGGGAAGTTAGACAGAAACTTGTTTGAAGTTGAGCTGCATTATCTCACTTCAATTTAGTGCCTTGCTGAAACTTAAGCTGGCATGATTTGATTTTAGCCAGAAACTAGTTGGAATTCTACTCACTTCAATTTAGTGGCATGCTGTGGGGAAGTTAGATGGAAACTCGTTGGAAATTAGTGGCATGATCTGCAGAATCTAAGCTGAAACCAGTTGGAGGTTTCCTGGAAATGAGTTTACCAGTTATTTATTAAATGCTTATTGGAAAATAGGAGAATATTATCAAATAATATTTGTCTAATTTCCAAAACATTTTGATGCTTTTATTGAGGCATTTTAGGGGTCATTACAAAGAAATTTTAAATACGTTGCCTGGTTGCCACCTACTTACCATGAAATTAACGAACCTGTAAAATTAAGTCTTACTGAAAGGATATACATGTGGTTGCACAGATGTGTGCTCTTTCTTTTTTTAGGTGTCCATAGAATGTACTGTATGTAAGGAGGTGGAAACAGGCAAAGAGAACCAGCAGATAAACTGCAGGAAAATTCAAAAACAATCAAGAGCCTTTCATTGGTTGCTCGGAGAAACATCCACCCAGACAGCAGAATCAGTGTGTATTCAGACAGCCGGAAACAAGAAGGGAAAGGGGCAATAAATGTATGTTATTTCCTGTGGGAATAGCAGTGGGACTGAACGCCTACAACAACATTGCACAATAGAAACAATCATGGCTTAAAAGAATGTGAGGAGAAAAAAAGTTGGACAAAAGCCCACAATCCTCATTTAGACAAACACTGTAACTGCACGTTCCATTAGAGACAATATGACAGATGTGATCACAGCCTTGAACTGCATGTATGTAGCAGAATGAACAGCTTGTGAGTGGGCAGAATCGCTCACCCTAAAAAAAGACTTGTATGTGAGACTGGCATTGGGAAGGATTGAAAAAGTGAAAAATGAGAGGAAGACTTTAAGACAGATGAAGAGTGTGTTGCGGCATTGCTGGAAAGATCAAATTCGCCCCAGGAAAACGGGACCGCTGCCATCCACCCTCCTACACACAAATACACTTACAGTCCAAACTCTTTAGCGTCTCAAAGGGCAGTCGTGTTTTGTGCTTGAAAACAAGTGATAATGATGATCGAATTAGCAGATCAAATGATCTCACTGATTTTGAATCTTGTGGGTAAATTTCATGACGCATTGCTGTTTTAAGGAACCAAATAAAGTGTTGAAGGTAGAGAAAGGAAAAAAAGGATCACACTAATAATGGTAAGCAGAGAGATGATAGAAGGGCAAGTAACATCACCATTTGGCACTGTAACATGTCATTGAGAGGAGGTTCAGGTGAATGCTTAGGTCAACAAAGTGTGTGTCTCAGCATCATCCATCCTAAAGTTAACAAAGTCAAATGTAGTAGTGGCAATAATAGTAGTGGAAGATCAGGTAGCATTCCAATCAATTCGTTTCAGCAATGGTCATTTGCAAAGGTCTTAGATGTTTTGGGGGCAATGACAAAATTAGTAATAGTTCAGACAGAAGGACTTGTTAGAGGGGGTTTCACCAAATAGTCAACTAGTCGACTACTATAACCACCAGTCAGTGCTGTAGGCAGCAGTCAACTAGCGTGTACAAAATGGCAGCTATTGCAACAGAGATCACTGAAGCTGAAGTACTTCACTTACGATGAGACCAATTACACAGTAAAGTGTTGTTGGTGTATGTCTGCTATGCATACTCATCAAAAACTACCTGCTTCCAAAAGCTAGGAATCTGGAATGTTAGCACCACCGAGCAACACACTGTATAGAGGCAGCTGAAGTGTCACAGGGCAGCGGTCAAGACATCCCTCCCCTCACTCTAGTTTTTTCAACGCTAACCAAAAACATTTCAGGTTGCACGTTTTGAACGTACAGGACAATGATCTTTTGTTGATTTGTTTTACCGTAACAGATTTAATTCCAATGACATTTCATGTCAGACTACTGTTCTTATTGCATCAGCTAAAAAAGGAATGTTATGTTATGGAAAATGCTGTTGTTCATTGTCACAGTCTGCAATGTAACTTGTGTAAAAATAATCCATTAATAGTGTAAAAGATTTTAAACTGTATATAAACGCCAGAGTGACAGTCTGACTGCACTTAGTCTATTCAGCCACTACAGCTGAATCAAGTTGGGACATTGCCGCTTCTTTTTTTTTTTTTATTTAAAATGATGGTCCTGAAGCACCATTAATTGTGATGTTAATGGAACATTACCAACAAGGCAATATTAGATGACACTGACACACCCTTCTGGTGAACTTCTGCACCACTGCAGGAGGTTGAACAAATTAAGCTGAGATGGTCTTGAATTGCTCTTTAATGATAGCACAATATGTCATGAGTTTGAGTATTACAGGCTAACAAAAATCTGTTACAACAGTTAAGCCTTTCTTTTTATGAGGAACACTGTTTTGGTCTCAAAACTTTATTTTACAGTTGTAATTTTTACTCTTATTCTGTCTGGTCTTATTAAATACAACAAGCATTTAATTCTAGTCATAAATGTGAACGTTTGCCCTTCTTTGAAACTCAACTGATAGCCCAGACTGACAGCGCTGCTAGCCTTGGGAATGGGTGTTGCTGCAGAACATACACACATGCCCACTCTACACACAGTGGTTAGGCTCCCTGACTGAGATTGGACGTGACAAAGCAGTTTGACATTTCCAGCAACCAGACGCTCTTCCCCATGGGTGTTTTGGCTGAACGGAGTTGTGTGTGTGTGATGTTGTATGTATGTGTGTGTGGGAGAGTGAGGCAGTGAGAGAGGGAGATAGAGGCAAGCTGACAGAGAACAGAAAGTACACGTTTGTGCGTATGAAACGGTTGATTTTCTCAAGGTCCTGACGCTGCCCATATTCTCTGTCAGCTTTTGGGAATCACACTGCTAAGAGGAGCTGGAGTGCAGTGTGCATTTGCAACCTCTGTCATTACAGTCTGCCCATCCAGCTCTGCCACAGTGTAACCTTTTAATATTTGCCTCACATTCCCCTTGTCTGGTGGTGCTTTTCACCAAATAACACTTTCCATATCCTTCCCAAGGCAAAATTGCCTCGTCTAGCCAGTGCAGTTGGTGGCACTGGGACACCATACATGGCTTCAGGATGTCAGAATCAATTTAACAGCATCAGTTGTGGAACAAGATGGCCCTCCCCTGCGGTTTGATGATTCTTATAGTAGCTTCTGTGCCTCTGAAATCCTTTCACTCTTGTTTGATGGATGCTATTTAGTTGCCTTACCTCTGGCTGAGTCTTTGAAAGGCCAGGTGCTAACTGTGCACAGGCACAAGCATCCTTACAATCACATGTGCAGAAGTTTGAGATTTGCAAGCAGAAGCCACACATGAAGTTATGGCTTTGGAATTTAGCCGGGGAACTCTGGCATCTCAGACTCTGTCCGACAGCAGAGAAAAGCTTAATTTCTCATTCTGCAAAATACAGCTTGTGTTCGGCTCTTCTTTTCTTGATGGCAACATACAGAGTGTAAAGGATGAAAATTATGTATGCAAATAGTGTTGTAGGTAAAAAGACATCACTCCAAGTGGCAAGTAAATTGGTATTTGGGGAAACAGTGCACTTAAAATGAGAAGAAATAAACCCAGACTTCTCTTTTCATCAAGCGCTCTGGCTTCTTGTCTGGGTACTTGTGTTCTTTATCACCCAATTTATGCCCAATGAATTTAAGCAGCACAGCAAAGCCTCACAATCACCGAAGGCTGCCTGGTCAGTGTGACACAAACTGCAATCTCACAGAAGGGGTGAGACGACTTTCGACTGTGCTCATTAGAGCTGTTTTGACATGATCCGCTGTCAATATGCATACCAATTACCTGGAGGAGGGGTTATATGTATCATACTTGGAGCACTTCCAATGGCTGCAACTGTAACACAACCAAGGCAGAGAGGCTGACTGACAAACCAATGGCTTCTTCCTCCTGCTCCGTCTGTTATCTAAGAATGCCAAGGAGGACAAATGCTCTTTGCGCTGGTACATGAGACGTGTAGTGTAGCACATGTGAGCATTAGCTGGCAGGATATAGCAGAATTCACGCAGGAATTGTCACTAACAGATTGAGCCGTGTTCTGGCTAGATCTCCTGCTACAGTTTTCTCTCTCCTGTTTACTGAGATTAAGAAGAGACTGAGTTGGATTACAGACCACTTCACTTGATGCATCTCTTCAGTCTTTTCTCTGGCATTTCTTGACGTCGTAAAAACAAGCAATGATGATCCGTCTTATGTGAAGGTGTACAAGTCTGAATGAAAAGATGTTGAACAAGCAAACAAATTAAAACAACAGCACAATTTTACTCAGGGCTAACTGTGGTATCAAGGAAGTTATTTTAATCTAATGCCCAAGGCTAAAGGAGTGGGCATGTAAAATCTTGCTGGGTTGAGGTGAGGATCCAGCGAAGTCACAGCCCCTTGGCTTATTACGGCCCTGACAAGAGTAGGCTGACTCATGTCTCTGGCTGGAAAACAGGTCTTAATAAAACATGATGGTCTGCCTGTCTGCTCCCTCCTACTCGTAATAATATCTGCTGTGCTTTGCCACTTCTGTGCCTCTATCCAGCAAGTCCTTATAGACTTTTGGTTTATTTAATTTCAGCACATATCGCTATACGTAAATCGGTCCAATTGCAGACAAGACTCGATAAACAATCTAATTCAGTCTCTGTTGTCTGTTAGAGTGTTGATCCCACAGGACTAGTCACATCCTGTTCACTCTCCACTTGCACGTGATTTTGTTTCCCCCTTATACATGTATATCTTCCCTGCTATGCCCAAATATCGTCTTTTCTTCTCACTGCTATTATCTATAACAATGTTCTCACTGTGATTATTTTCCTCCTCTTTTGTTTATTTTTCTCTCTCAAGCCAATTTCCCTTTTCCCTGTGCCCTCTTTCTCCTTCCAAACATGGAGCCAAACTGACCTCAACCCTCAACACCTCTGTGTGTGTGTGTATGTGTGTGTGAGCTTAAAATGATACGAATGGTGTCACCGAGAATATCCAGAGGGCAAAGATCAGTGGCAGGGGTAAAAGGAGGGTTCCGGAGAATCAATAACCTCTGGCTTGGAAGAGGGAGGTCAAAAAGGTTTTCCTTTCATTGGACTCCATACCCCCCAGTGAGCTACTGGGTTATCCATCACTCTGTATTTAGCTCTGTGACCAGAAGGTTGAGGCAGGGGGAATGAGCAGCATCAGATGCTCATCGCCAAAGAGGCCGTGCGAAATGAATCACATGATCCTTCTGGATTACGAAACACACTAGCGATTATCATGTCATAGCTTTTCTTAGCAGCTATTTCAAATACGTTTTAAAATATTTACATTCAATAGGCATAAAAGGGTTAGGTTGCATTTTAAAGAGTTGATCTTTTTCAGTCCACTAGGGTAAACCTGTATAGTCTCACCCAGTATTTTTACTTATAGCAGACAAAGCTCCACTCTGCAGTGTAATTATGGCATCGTGGAGCACCAGGGGCTAATTAGTAGACCAGGTCTATAGGGAAAGAAACAGGACGCTTCATTAACCTCTGCTGGTCTACATTATGCTGCTACCACCAGAGAAAAACTGAGAAACCCAGTAAAGCACTAAGGAACTTAAGTTACAGTGGCTGTACTGTTTGAGCACATAATGATCAGTCAGTGTGATGCAAATACGGTATTATGGGATTAATACATTGATACTGCTCTCAGACAGTATATGTTCATTAGAAATGACGAAAAGGGAAGTGTGCTTCAGAGACCTCGCTCAAGGGGAGGGATGCCACTCCCCAATTTCTTGTACTACTACTGGGCAGTTAATATTAGAGTATTGCTATACTGGCTGGGTAATGATAATGATAACACTGACACTGAATGGCTAAATCTGGAGGGGGCATCTTTAAATCGCACTTCTTTAAAAGCCTTACTATGTTCTAAGCTGCCATTTACCCAGCCCATTTCTGACTTTACTTCTAACCCAGTCGTTTTACATTCAATCAAGATCTGGAACCAGTTTAGAAGATCCTTCTCACTCACAGATCTATCTCAGGCCACACCAATCGCTAAAAATCATAGGATTGCCCCATCATTAATAGATGATGTCTTTGATGGGTGGTCCAGAAGAGGTATGATTTCTCTGTCCAATCTGTATATTGACAGTAGTTTTGCCTCCTTTGAACAGCTGGTACAAATCCCAAATCACATTTTTATAGATACTTGCAGCTTCGGAATTTTGCATTCTCAAACTTAAAATGCTTTCCCTCATGTCCTCCAACTAGCCTGTTAGACTCAATTTTTTTTTGCAAACTAGTAAGAAAACGAACTATTAGCACAATATACGAAATACTGTATTTTCATAACTTGACACCTCTAGACCTCCTCAAAAATAAATGGGAGACCGATTTAAATGAAACAATCACAGATGACACCTGGCACAAAATAATACAGGGAATTTTCTCTTCTTCCATCTGTCTTAGGCATGCTGTCATTCAGTTCAAAATCATACACAGTTTGCACTGGTCTAAAGTCAGACTTTCTAAGATCAAAGCTGATATAGACCCCACTTGTGATCGATGCGGTCAGGACCCAGCCACTCTGTTACACATGTTCTGGACATGTCCGAAGCTGGGCACTTTCTGGCAGTCCATCTTTGAGACCTTTTCTAAGATTTTTGGGAAAGTGCTTGTGCCGTCTCCATTCATTGCACTTTTTGGTGTAGCCCAGATGGACCCCTCTCTTGAGGTGTGGGAAAGAGCTGTGCTGGCTTTCTGCTCTCTGCTAGCTAGGAGGCTGATATTATTGAAATGGAAAGACCCAGCACCTCCAACATACAGTCATTGGATTAGGGAAACAATACACCATATCAAGTTGGAGAAGATCAGATCAGGGGGGTTATTGTCCTGTCCTGTCGGACCTGTGTTAATTGTAAACTGTCAAAACAAAATAAAAAGACCTTGATCAAAAAAAAAGAAATGACGAAAAGGAATTGGCTACCTTGGCTCTCTCCAAAGGAAACAGCACCTCTAAATTGTACCAAGTGACATATTCTTTTGGTTTCCTTAATCTGTACAAAAACTGTGTAAAATGACATGTTAAGGTTTTACTGAAGATATTTTGGAGACTCTTTCTCTGTTGGGTACAATAACTTTCTTAAGTCTTCACTGGCGATGATAAGACCAAAACCCCCTGTAGTAGCACAACCAAAGAAACTCTAACTTCTCAAACCAAAAAATACAGTAAAATAAAACGATGTTGCAATTAGCACCCAGGTGTCTGTGAGCAACATGCATTTGTACCCAAACTATGATTGTTTCCTAAACCTAACAAAGTACTTAAGGTACCTAAACCTAACCAAACTGTGACTGAAAACTCAAAATAATAAGTCTTTCACGTCTACAAGAAAAATTTCAGCACCAACTTTTGGCTTCACATGGGACTCAAACTCTCATAAAATACTGTGTTCGACTCTGTCAAACAACACAACTTCCTACCTATTGATGGGTGTAAATAGCCAATAGCTGATGTGTGAATATTCTCACCCAAGTGATAGACACTCCAAGTAATTAAACTAGAGACCATCTTGTGATGGGATCATACCAGCTGTAACGCCCATCCACATGTTCAAATACCAATCCATGAGTACTACAGACAGACACACAAATAAACACCTGACAAGGTACTAAAAAATGTTTCTGTGGATTTTGCTGCTACAACTGGTGTCTCCAAGAACACATTTTGCCAATATGACACACACACACACACACACACACACACACACACACACACACAAGCTGACTTTATCGCAGCTGGTAATCACACAAGTCACAGCCATACTTATTGACAGGTCATTTCAGGGAGACGACAATTGAGTTGGTATGATGGATGTTAACAATTGTCAAAGCTTAGTCCTTATTGAGGATTATGACTGTAAGATTAATAAAGAAAACATTGAAAACCAACTGTCAGAGTTGAAGAGGAACACGTAGTTAATCCCTGCATTGAAGACTATTTTGGTGTGTAGCCCCTCAGGAGGAGAAACTGCCGTTTCCTCTCTGTCTCCAAAAAGAGCAGGTGGTCAATCAATTATGTGTTATCTCCAACTGCTGCAGCCTGTTGGACCCAGGCAGACCCAGACCGACACACACACAATGCACAAATGGGCAGACGTCAACAGGCTGATCGACAGGCTGACAGTCAGACACGCGGAGGCCTAACCGGACACGTACATGTGGTTTAAAAGACAGTCGGACAGGTTTGGGTTAGCTAGCAGGAGATGAACAGGAGGACACACACAGGCCGCCTGTCTGTAGATTGCGCCCACCTGCCAGCCCTGAAACATTTTAATCATTTGACGGCCAATTACTCTGGAGCCAGGCAGAGCAGAACAGAAACTCACACTTCACTTCCCCGGCACTCGCAGATGGCCCTGCAGGCTGGATCTCCACTGCCTGTCTTCACTCTACCTGTCTACTCGGATAGCACTGCACCCGTCTGATATGGGTGAAAAAACAGTGGAATTTAGTGTTTAGCAAGAAGGAGAGAGAATGGGATATCTCTCATCAATCATAAATGATACCACTCTAATATGGAATGCCTTCTCACAACCTCTATTACAACGCCAAAGAACAGAAAATGCAGCAAATAGCAAAAATGCTCAAATATGTGGGAAATTCGGATAACAAAAAAGTCCCATCTGCAGCACAAATGTTCTCTCAAGTTTCAGTGTATTTTAATTAGATGCAGGGGCTCTAGCTGTCTTCTCATGTTTCTCTTCATCAGCTATCAAAGCACATTATGAGTGGCCGATGCCCTGTTGTGATGCAGTTTAAAGCAATTTACTTGTCTTAAAAAAAAATCATGGTATTTTTCAAATCAAAAACGTAAAAAAAAAAAATAATCAGCTTTTCAGCTGAAAACCTTTAAAAGCAGAAAACATTAGCTTATCCAATGATCCCTCTCTGTGATCCGTGGTGAGGCCTTTGTGGTTTGGATTGAACAGCTGGGTTAGATCTCACGATTTCTAGATAGAGTTAGAAAATCAAAAAACTTTTAGTGGTTTGATGATTTGGCATGCCATAAGATGCTGTCAGTGTGTGACTAGCATCTAAAAGCAACAGGTGACTTTTGAAATCAAGCACTATTGTGTATGATGCGTGACAATGTCACCCTCAGTATTATTCAACTTCTACACTGCTTGATTATTGTTTGCCTTGTGCTTGAAACTCTGAGTCATCAAATCTGGATGTCCGTTCCATATACTTATGTGTTATAAGCATGACAGTTGGCTGTTAAAGGGAAGTAACTTCTTCGTTAACAGAGAATACATTTCACCAACAAAAAACATCAATTGGAGCATTATGGAAACTGTGCAAATAAAGGTTTGAGATGACAAGAAGACCTGTAAGAGCATTAATGAAAACATCCCTCATATAACTGTGCCACTGTGCTAAATCCTCCAAATGATGCTGCATAATCAATACAATCACCTGCAGTAAAATAATGGGATTCAATCACCCTTATATATCTGTAGCCAATCTCATTACAAGTGCAGCATTGTATGAATGTCTTCACACAAGTGTGGTGAACAGGCTTTCTAGATGCTTGACTCCAACAAATAACAAATATGCCCCCAGAAAACAAGTCATATCACTTTACATCAGCAACACACATCTTCACATTTCAAGAGTCAATATTACTTCATTTGTTTTTAAAATGGTAAAAGATGCATGTACCTCATTTACAAAAAATAAACTAAAGGTGGTGCTTGCCTGAGTGTCAAGAAAACTCCAGTAACACCCAGTTCAGCACAACAGTCAGTGACCTGCTGCTTACTTAAGACAAATCCTTTAACCACTCTGTCTCACTCAAAATCCTATTGTTTTTCTTTCTTTTTTTTTACCACTCTAGATAATATCTTGTGTAACACTGGCACACTGACTATGAAATATACTCCCCTATACAATCGTTAAGACTGATTGATGAGATGAATATTGCTTTCTCTATTTCTCTCTTACTATGGTGCTTTTCATGTGTCAGGCTGTCTCTGACAGGATACATCTATCACAATTTCTGGGCCACCGCCCAAAGCTGAAACGGTCCATGTGATGGAGGTGTGAGTTGCTCTACACTCTGACCCACTAAAACATGGTGCCATTCAGTCAGTCTCATAGGAAGTCAGCCCCACAAAGTCTGTGTCCTTAAGGTAGTGTTCAGGCTAAAAATAGTGCTGTGTTTAAAAAAAGGGGGAAAAAAAAGAGAAAAAGGGTTCTGTGGATGTAGGTCTGGTGCTACAGGTAGCAGTGACAGGGTTTGACTAGTTCGACTAATAATCAATGAGTTAAAAGGTGCGTAACTTGAAAGTAACCATGGTGAAAATCTTTTTTCCATACTCGACTCTTAAGCCCAGTTCAAACCAAAGATTCACGCCGAGGCAAGTTAAAACTTGCAACAACTTGCAATGTGCCAGTCTGCAACTTTCTTAAAACCAGCAAGTTCACACCAACACGACCAGTCAAGATTGGTGCATCATCTCAATTGCTCAAGTGCTTCCGTGTTAAACGCCGGCTTCTTGGGCTTTTTTATAGCTGGTATTAATTTATAGAACCTTGAAATATGAATGAACACAGTGGTAATGATGATATTTGCGAATAAAAGATGTGGGAGCTGCAAACCGGTTTGTGGGAGAAAGTGCGGTGGAGACAGGTATGGTAAAGTGACAGAGAGAAGGCAGTGGAGAGTGGCTGTGAATGCGAGCAGAGCAATGGAAAAGCAGTGAAGTTGTCAATTAAGCAATAGGTACTGATTACGTTAATTACATGCATTAGGTTCTAAAACCAGCCACCAGCGACATGAGAAGCTGAGTGGCAGGTAATACCATCAGCCAGTTTGAGTCCAGCTACAATGGGTCAGTTCATCCTGCAGCAACTTTCCCCTGCAATGTCTAAAACTGTTTTGTTGCATTGCAAATCTTTAGTCTGAAATTGGCTTCACAAGGTTAACAGCAGAATTACGTAATTACATGAAAGGTATTTTTATATCTGGGCCTTATTTTTACATGTTTTGGTGTGTTAATTATTTATGCTTATCGAAAATGTTGCAATCAGTGGATTGCCTCAGCTGGCAGTGCTTCTACATCTCTGACATAGTTATGGAAACGATTCCTGAGGAGATAGCCCTTTTTATGAAATCTCACACTAAAATCTTGCGTGGTGAGTTGATTTAGTTGTTGCCTCATCTACACTGTCAAAATCAGTTGAATATTCAGTCGTGATTTTGAAATTAATTCTTGCTGGCAATTCCTCAAGGTAAACTCCAAACTCCTCTATTTAACTGTAACTCTGGTTCCACCACCGTCTTCCTGCAATTACGCATCTCTCATGAGACTGTGTTTCATTGTTATAAAAGTATCTTGCTATTAAACAAAAAGGTCTATCTCTGTAGACTAGGAACAATAACCTCAGCCTTGCAGAAACAAACACCTGAAGCAGATGTAACTTTGACAGTTTGAGTTGCCAAAAAGGATTACATTGCATCCATTCAGCAATGTTGCAGCTACCGGCTTAGGCGAGCTAAAGTACTGATTCCAAAACCTGTATGTATCCTTTACACACCAAAGATGTGAATATAGAGCCTAGGTTAAAAATGGAAGCTGTGTGTTTTTGACACAGTGCATTTGTCAGTCTAAACACGACCTAATGCCTCAGTCTGTTAACCTTCATTCTATTGTTGGAAGTGGTCTTCTTGTTGGCACAGGATGACAATAATAGCTATTTCAGTATGAGTGAAAGAGGCAGATGAAGCAGTCTTCGGGTGTTCTATGTAATGGTGCACAGGGCTCAAAGGAAAGTCAGCCGTGTTTATCCCTCTGGTTATCCCTCTATCTAAATCTTCCCTCCAACTGATGATGAGGCTCTGGGGGACATGCTGCTTTAATGGAAATCCTGCATATTTCACGTTCTATCTTTCTTCTCTCATTTCTTCCTATCTTCCTTAACCCATTTCTCTATTTTTATTTGTGCTCTCGTCTTCGCTCACTGTGTGTGTGTGTGTGTGTGTGTGTGTGTGTGTGTGTGTGTGTGGCCCCTTGAAGCTTAGCTCTGCAACAGTATTTTCTCCACGAGGGCTTGTTGACAGCTATCCTCCCTCTCATAGCCGTAGATTCCATTGGCAGTCTCTCACAGCAAGGGTCCAGCCTTTTACATTGCACCGCTATCAACAGTGGGGCAGCTGTAAGCAACGCCCGCTGCTTTCAGCTTATCTTTAAAGCCAAACCATTTGGATCACACTGACCACGAGGCAGCAGCAGTGTCTGTCATGTAGACGTCATTTAAAACTCATCTATCACTGGAGCAACATCATTAGTGCTGCTCTACACATCAAACATGAGCCTCCCCTCATTTAAAATCCCATCATTAAGTAGGTTTGACACAGCCATTGAAGACACAGACAAATGTGAAAACAATGAGGTGATACTGCAGAAGTTGTGGCCCTTGTTAAACCAATGAGGTTTACTGATTCTCTGTTAATGCAAAGCACTTCAAGAGAGAAATCTAAATATCAATGGAAAGTGTTAGACACACAAGTGAATAGACACACACAGCTCAGCTTTTATACTTGAGGTATGTTCAGGTGTCTCCTTTCAAATAAGCTTAACATTTTCCATAGAATTATGCATGCATGAGTGTGTGTGAGAGAGAAAACGACTTCGCACCAGCAGCATCAGCAGCATATTAATTATGTGTTGTGTTTACCTGGAGGCAGGCAGGCGCTCGGCCATGTGGTTTGTTGACGTCCACAGCTACAAGCTGCCATCCCCCAGCAGCGTCTTCATGGAACATCTGTGGCACAAGGACAGCACATGAGGGGCAGAACACACACAAAAAAAAAACCTGCACACCATTCAAAGTACTGGACCAAACTCAAGCACGCACACCTACCCTTTGGCTACATCTTCATAAAACATCTGTGGCCACAAAAGAAAAAAGCTGAAGGCACCACACACACAGATATTCATGCCCACACCAAAACAGCACGATAGCTACTAAATACAGTATGTGGGCCTAAGGACCTAACACCAGAAATAAAAACAAACCAGCAGCGGAGACCTTCAAACTCACAAGACAGCTGGCTCACTCATGAATATCAATCATTCTTCAAAAAAATTAACACAAACTCCTTAGTAATAAGCACTATAATGACAATTAGTTTTATTTAAATCTCATTTACCCTATAATTAAGTAACATTTTATTTAATAGGAGAGTGAACTTGTTAGTGTTCGCTAGTTTCCTAACCTTGCCATCTGGTATATTTGCTACTTGCTAATATTTTACCAAGACCAATAGTCTACAGCCAAGCTATTGGCAGGATGAGACTGGCACAGCAGTGCTGTAAGATAAATGTTAATGTGTCAGACATTTATAAGAAGAACTATAAACCAAGTGCAAAGTTGATGCCTACTTAGTCCAGTGAGAATTGCTTGCAGGGGGGGATACGCTAGAAGGTTTTGTAGCTTTCGGGTTTACTCCCTGGGTATGCGGGCCACTAAATGTGACATCATAGATTTGATTCCCTATTGGGCTTGAGGAAAGTTTTAGAGATATACAACCATTATTGACCTTGTTTGCAGTTTGAGATGTCCTGCTAACAGCGTTACAGACATCTCTTTTCTAATGGTGGTCTATGGGAAAAATGCTTTTTGGGCAGCAGGGGAATTTTTAGCATCAATACCATGATTGGTCGGTCTATAATAGGTCTATACAATATTTATTTAATGTCTGCATACTAACATGCATACTTGTTTTGCAGATATAGTTTACCATCTTTACCATATTAGTTTAGGATTAGTTAAGTTGTACAAAACAGAGAGTCCAGCTGAGTCTGATCGGAATGTTTTTAGTTTTGCGGGTATTTATCCATAAAGTTAACCCTTGTATAAATACCTCATGGTGTTACTAGATGCAAAGTCAGAGGATCATCCATGTCATTAGGATTCATTCTCTAGGAATCGTGAATGATAAAGAATAAGTAATAACATTGATCTGCAAGGGTAAAAATCAAGGGATTACCAAAATTAGTTGGATTAATCAATTGGGGTACAATGGTAACTTTTTTACATGAACGTCCTTAAATATTCCCTTGACATTTCTCTGTGCACTAGGTAGTGGTTTACTTCACTGAGTATCATTAACATTTTATGAAATGCTGAGAATGACACACAATCCAACTGTGAGAACCAAGTGAAATGTGAGCGTTTGAACTTTCAGCTTTGTTTTATTCATTTCTGCCTAGCAGATCTCAGCAGGCCAGTGATGCCCAATCCACAAAAGTTATGCATCATCATCTTGTTTTAATATAACATGACGAAGATAGACATAATCTACATTGTTGATGTCAAACAGTTGACATCTTTGAACTTCACACAAGCCAAAGTAAACTTCAGTGTAATTCAACCTCAAGTGCAGCCCTTAATTAGCACTCCACTCATCAAAATACAGAACAAAAAGCTTTATCCTGTTAAACAAAGTGGATTTAATATTCATTGTCATTTTATCAACACAATAAGGCTTTACAGCCTAATCTCTATTCAAAGCCTTAATAATCTGGAGACAGTATAGCAAAGTCATTGAAATGGGGAGTGTGGCATGGGTTGTGTCTCCCAGGGCCACCTTAAACCAACCTTTCTCTCTAGGGAGCAAGAAGTGGGGAGCATATTGTTTCAGCCTCTGTGATTGACAGTTAAGTGTTAACACCACAGCTAATTAGTTTTTCCTGCTCTAAGATAAAGATTGGGGCATGACGATGTGATTACAATTAATTTTGATAATGAAAAGAAAGACTAATTGTTTTCAAGGTCATAGCAGCATATACATGCCAGTGGCACCAGTCTGTTTTCCATCATGATTAAAGTAACAGAGGTTTTAGCCTCATGTTTTCTCAAGATATATCATTCTAATGACTGAGAGGGAATAACAGCACAGAACACAATTTTGTCTCCATTAACATTCAAAATGTCAAATGTTTAAAAGGGATTTTGGATCATCAGCAAATACAATCTAAAAGATATGCTTTGGTGACAGGGCAATGAAAGCTTTGCTTTAAATCAACAAATATCTGCTAAACACAAAGACAGAATCATGCATCACCCCACAATATTCTTTATTTTGTGTTGTATTCATTAGTGTTTTCAATTGGGACTGTCATTATGTAGTTTTATATTTTTTCTGTGAATTCTAAAGCCATTCAGCCCTGACAACAGTAATATCTAATTTTTGCCTCCTTATCTTCGCAGTTTTCAAATGCAGTGTAATCACAAATCATACATTTTACGAGATACTTTCTCGTCCAATTTTCACTGCCTCAAACCCACTTCCCCACAATCTTTGTCAATGCACTGTAAGTGTTGAAGAGGCAATCAAATGCCTGTCACATCAAGACAAAAAGAAGCATTAATCAAGACCTGAGTAATACATCCTGTCATACCTAACGGGACATTTGTAAGACAGCTAAACGTTCAAACTTGAACAAAATGTCAAGCCAACAATAATCACTGACATAAATGGGTCGTTCTAGACTGAAAGATTGTGAGGAATCTACAGGCATTTATAGAATGAAGCTCCAAAATCTGTCAAACCATTTTATTATTATTGCTTTACCTTCACCCAAATCATTTCTCCATGAGAATGAATATATTTTTTGGACCATAAAGTCTGTCAACATTATTTATGATCTTATTATAAGCGTACAGTATATCCTTCTTTGACATCATTTCATGACACTCTACAATCACTGAAAACTGGAGTAAGACTTTTTGAGGTAACGAGCTTGTAATGACAAGCGCTGTATCGGAGGTACAACACTTCATCAACACAACCTTCATCAACTCTTGCAAAGAGCATTTCAACATCCACATTCGCAAAAAAAATAAATGCAAATTGTTATCCTAAAATAAATATTAAACTCTGACAAATGTTACAAATGTTTTTGATAATATTTGCTATAAGTTGCTTGCTCAAAATTTGGGCTTGTCACTGATTCAATAGTTCATGGTAATTTATTAAAACCTTAACATTTGCAACCTTGGCTATCTTGTTCTATCAAATTATTGTGGAAGCAATGTATTCCTTGATTGGTTAGCAATAATAGTGATAGGACAGGAAATGAAGGAGAGGGATGTAAGGGTCAGTGTCTTAACCTTAAAGCCACGGGGATGCCACTTCATGCTTTTAATAAATAATGCAGACAAACTATTGTAAAATCTAATCCACGTTTATATTTAATACATTTTTGAAATAACTAACTTGCAACTGCCAACAAGGCCACTATACAAGGATGATCACATAAGATTTCATGACTAATCCATGTAGCATAGGTGTCCTTCAACTAGGGCACATCCTCCAACTCATACTGGTGGACCCTTGAAGGTAGCATCCCTCTAGTTGGCCCTGGGTCTACCCAAAGTCTTCTTCCAGTTAGCCTTGATACAACAAGAATACCTCTAATGGAAAGTATCCTGATAAGATGCCCAAAAACCAAGGATAGCCAAGCTCCTTCCAGAGGTCCAGCCTCCTTACCTTGTCCCTAAGGGTGACACCAGAGTGACATAAACTAATTTCAGCCACTCGCATCTTCAATCACATTTCAGTCACTGCCCAGAGCCAGTGACCTTTAAGTGTGACTGGAGCACAGACTGATGATTCAAAAGTTTACCTTCCAGGTTCAGCTCGCTCTTTACCACAGAAGTGAGTTCTTGCCTGTTGGTGATGCACTACTCTGCTCGCTTTATCTTGCCCTTACTTTTGAAAAAAACACCTGAGTGACTTACTCCCTGAAGGCAATCCACCATTTGCGGACAGAATACCATGGCGTCAGAGTTAACTTTGATCCCAAAAGTTTTGCATTCAGGTGGTGACAATGGTCTGATGAAGCAAGCTAATGCATTCAATCATCAAAAGACAGAGGTAACCCGAGTGAACATTCTCTACCACTTTGCATTACCATGGGAATGCTTCCATGGAAAACAAACACAGAATAAGTGAAAACAAAAAGGATACAGAGCCCTAGATCTTCCTTCAATTCTCTCTCAAGTGAAGTCCTTGTTGATAAAGAACTTCACCCAGACTATCCAAGATCACCCTGACTACATTTTTTGGTTTACCTGGTCCGCCTGGCACCACTCCAAGCCACTGCGATAATGACATTAATTGTTCTTTTTAGGCATACAGCAACACCAGTTAAAAGCCCAGCACCCTGGTCATCTCCAAAAGAGTCCATCCCTTGTTCAAGAGTTCTGATCTACAGGTGGTGCAATGAATAGAGGTGAGTCCTCTTTCCTCAGAGAGTTGACATTTTAAATCACAAGGACTGTATGAACCAGGCATATGCCCACCACCTGCGTACCTGCTTCACAGGTGGCTGAATAATTCTAACTAATCTGCCTAATTAAAGCAGTTTTGTTGAATCTGCCGGCCCCTAAGGACAAAAGTGGTATGAGGACCTCTGCCGTCTGTCCTAAATATGATTTTTTTTATGACTTATCAAAACCAGATAAATACAAATCAAACTTGTGACGAGCATCAAGAAGAACTTGTTTGCTTATGTACGTCATATAGAAGCATCTGTATTAAATTGATACTGTTATGGCCTATTATTATTGACACAGTTTTATCTTATAGCTCACATCCTGTAGTCTATGGGCCTTAAGCCAATTTTGATGTAGGTTGAGGTTTTTATTGATGATCATGCACTCTTGCACCCTTATAAAAGCCATCCTTGTCAAAATGTGTTTGTATCCATTCCTTTGATTCTTCAGAATTCATGCAACATTGATGAACTGAATTTTGATGAATGAACAGATTTTATCTTTGCGCTGTGTACCAAGATGACCGCGTTCAAGAAATGTTTAGAATCAAGTCAGTTTTAGGCATCACATGATGTTGTCCGTGTGGCACAACTTTGTCAGCTTCTTTGTCTGTGAGTTTGATGGTTGTACCTGTGTTGTAGCAGTAGAGGTGGTGCTGCTCCTTGAGCCCCACATCTGCTGAAACTGCACTCTGATCTCAGCGAAAGTCTCAATGATGACTGCAATGAACACATTCTGGAAAAGAGAAAAATATAGAGCGAGTGACACAGTGACAGTGAGAGAGAAAGAATGTTGTGACTATTAAAAATAAATGACTAAGTGCAGGTTCCTCTCTTGGATTCCTTTCACTGTAAGTGACGTGACATTCATTCTCTCATTAGCCAGAGAATATTCTACTAACAAGGGGAAATCGTTATGTTTTTCAGTGAAAGATTAAGTTATGTCAATTAACCAAAATCTTTAGGTGTTCAGCTATCCCCTGCTGCCATGCCGTTGGAGCTGAAAGCATTTTGAAAAGTGCAGTAGGGAGATACTGGCTCTCACCTTGACGAGCCATGCCAAGAAGAAGATGAGAGTTATAAAGTAGAAGTAGGAGCGCCAGCGAGGGAAACTGTCAATGGCTCTGTACATGAGGAACACCCAGCCCTCCTGTGATGCAGCCTCATACACAGTGAAGATACTGGTACCTAAAGGAAGAAAGGCAGAGCAGTCAGAGAGATGAAAAGCAGAGGCTGTTATTGAAACAAGTGTCAGTATTGGTCTTTTGCTTAACACAGTTGAGGTCCATGAGCCTCACATCAATTATCATGCCTCCCTTCAGACTAAGCCTTTCGGAAAAGACAATACCTTGAGTCTCTCTTTTTATCTATAATGAATGGACATTTTCTGACAGGTTACAGGATGAAAAATAAAGGAATCCTTTTATATGTTCATAGTTCCCTCTATTACAATGACACGCCTTAAAGTTTAGCAGACTGATTAATCTGATGAAATTATCTTTGATGCATGTCTTTGTCACTGTCACTGACAAATTTGGTGTGATGTAGCTAATTGAGATAAATTCTGTGGCTTGGCCAAACTAAAATATGAAATTCTTTGCTGTTTTCTCGTTAATGTGCTCTCCGCAAATGAACTGTCTGTACTTTTAACACTCAGCCAAAGATGATTTAATCGGGATAGAAACACCACTCCATATTTTTCCAATGTTTAAAACAACTGTAAGTGAAGAGTGTCCTTGACTCTCTGTACATAATTTTAAGAGCGGTAACCAGCAGCTGACAGCAGCTGTCAAGTGTAACTGACAGACGGCTGGAAGATCAGTTGCAGCAGTTGGAATCTTCCAATTTAGCCATTAATTAAGCATATCCTATCATTGTTTTACAATTATAGTCTTAACAGCTCTGAATGCGGGCCACAGGGATTCTGGGTATCGGGACTAGAATTAGTTATTGAGCTATCAGTTTCTTTACTTTCATGAATGTCCTATTCCTTCTAAATGGATGACAATAAGAACAGTACATCTCAATCCTCAATAAACTCATTTTTGGAGAGTTTTCCGACAATGCACTAATTTTACTATTACATAAATTAGTTAAAATATCGAATAACTTTAACAACTATCGAGCATTCATTTGTTGCACTGTGGCAATCATTTGTCTTTTTTCTTAACTTATAAAAGCAAGGATGATTTTTGTATTTAGAATGACCCTCAAACACACATACCACAGTGTCCCTTTAAATAAATCTACAAAACACTTAAACATACATGAATATCTTTAGTGTTTTGATAGACATATGTAGGCTGCAAACGGCACTGAATGTGCTATAATATAGTCTAGAATGTGTATATTAAAGTACTGTTTACTGTGAAGCACTCACTCTCCTTCACGGCTATCTACAGATTAGGGCGCTGTGCTGTGCACTGACACTGGATTTAAGAACTGTTCAGATGATAAGAATGCAGGATACTTCTGAATGACACAACTTTGTGCCAAAGCGAGCACATGCAGCACATTTCTTCTCACACAGAGTCATTCCTCCACATTTATGAATGAAATATACTATATAATATACTATATCAAAATGTGAAAAATAAAGGAAAACATAAAGCACTTCACGGAATTGGATGTTTTTGTTGTTACAGACAGTTATGTGTTTGAATGAGGACAAATTAGGATAGCATACCCAATTCATTAAAGCCACTATAGCCGAGCTCCTGTCGGCTGAGGCCCAAGTCCTCCAGGTCCACGCATTTGAAGCCATAAGGACACTGGTAGCCCTCCCCATCGGGAGAACAATGGGTATCTGGGATGGCCAAGCTGTTCCATGTCACTTCACTGACCAAAATAAAAGCAAGAAAAAAATAATTCAGTAGTATGGTTTGGGTTTTTGGTTGTCACAGATTATTGTATTTGACTTTGTATTGCGCAGGCAATCTTAACCTGTGTATGTGTTCATCATATTGCCTGAGAGCACAGACATATAGAGCGCATACACACATTGCCCCTCCTCCCTTTTTCCCTGTCTCCCTGTCTTTTAGCCACAGGTGTTATTCCAGGAGCTGCTTGATTCCTCTAATGAAAATTAATGCCTTCAAATTGGCTGCCCAGACATTCATCCAAATTGTTTATTAAGGGGTACAGGATCAGAGGGGATAATTTATTGCACTATCACAAAGGGGAATCAGAGGCATAGTGATGAATCCCGATAAAGCTAATTATACTGGGCTGAATAACACCACTCTGTCTTATCAAAGGAATCGCTCTCTTGATGACAAAGGGTAGACAGATGAAGCCTCAAATGAGAGACCAAATGTCCAGTAATAACATGATATTAATAATTTGGTGAGTGAAATGAAAATCAAAACATATCAGTGATAAGAAATTATTTATGGTTGGTTTTTCTGAATCGCTAATTTGATCAAACCAAGATTAATTTGTAAAGCTTTGCATAATTGAAGATGTGAGGTTCTGTCAATAACCTCTGGCAAGCTCAGCTTCTAACCACCTCTTTTTGACACACAACAAACTGAATCAGTGGGTTCAGCACATGAATGGACATACTAGCATACAATTTGAAAACAAACCAGATGACACGCTCTTTTATGTCATGTCATGAGACATGAGTGAAGCATTCATTTGTTGCACTGTAGCAATCGTGTGTCTTTTTTTTCTTAAAAAAGATCAGTCGCAGCAGTTGGATTCTTCCAATTTAACCATTAATTACGCATATCCTATCATTGTTTTACAATTATAGTCTTAACAGCTCTGATCGGGGTTAGAATTAGTTACTGAGCTATCAGTTTCTCTACTTTCATGAATGTCCTATTCCTTCTGTATGGATGACAATAAGAACAGTACATCTCAATCCTCAATAAACTAATTTTTGGAGAGTTTTCTGACAATGCACTAATTTTACTATTACATTAATTGGTTAAAATATCAAATAACTTTAACTACTATCAAGCATTAATTTTTTGCACTGTAGCAATCGTTAAAAAGAAAAGACGATTTTCGTATTTAGAATAACCCTCAAACACACATACCACAATGTCCCTTTAAAGAAATCTACAAAACACAAATGCCATCCTCAGGCTCAGTATATCTAATCCATACTGCACATCTGCACATCTATAAATGTTATTCATGCAATGAACTTAAATAGCGATGAGGTCAATTGCAGATATCCTGACATTCAGAAGAAGAGACCTTACTTTGTTCACAAATCCAAAGCCATTTTCATCTAATATCCATAGCAGAAAATGTCTCCCCTGCTACTTTTTTCCCCAATTCCGATCAAATCCCGTGTGTCTCCAAAGCAAGGGAGCTTTGACTTTGTGCCAAGGGCAGATAGAGATTAGACACATCAGTCCTCGTGTGACATATTTCTAAAATACCCCATTAGAAGCATATATATATGAGGGATTTAGAAAAAGGTGCACAGCAGCAAACAAATTAGATGAACAGCTGCCATGCCACTTCTGGAATGATGATATAAAGAAATGTCAGAGCTATAAACGTGAGAATGTCATGAGCTATGTCTCCTGTTACTTATGGTCAATGTATGCAATGTCCCTAAGGTGCTTATGCACACAATCAGTAAGGAGAGATAGATACTGTTGAGCAGGGATGAGCTTAATACACAGGCTGAACAATGTAGGAAATTTTAATTATTATAATTAGTGTTAGCTCTCCTTGCAGCCTGGGGCTGTAACCACGATGGTAGCTCTTCCATCTTTTCTGTTCCCTGTATCATACCCTCATCATCCTCAAGTGAAATATTTAATTCCAATTAAAAACCTTAATAATTGTGTTTAAATACATTGATTGATGACTGAATCGAAATTCATCACATATGCCAATATTTAATGTAAGCATATTTCAATGCAAATGTATTTTGCTAGATGAGTGATTCAATAATAAATGGACATTCTAAATTTAAAAGGAGGTTATATCAAGCTAGTAGTACTCCAATGGTTAGAAAATTCTTTTTCTGAAGCCCCAATCCAGTGTGTTTTGGTGTTTTAATGATTGTTCCAGACAATGTTTTACAATTTTTTTTTTCTTAAAAAAATTAAGCTGTTGATTAAATGGAATGGACTAAAGTAAAAACTGGGACACTTATGTCAACCATCAAGCTTGGCCTCTGGTGTTAAAGAGTGGTGTGGCTCCATCAAGAACAGACAAGTTTGTAGTGGAAAGTGGTGGTGGCTGAGCTCAGAGCACCTTGCTAATATCCATGCCATCAGATACCTTGCTATCTATGCTAAAAAATGTTATCATACTGAAACGACAGTAGGTAGGGTCTGGTGGCAATGGTACAACATCAGGCTATTTTCCACAGCATATACTTACAAAGCTGCTGTTCAATGACGTAAGGTCAAGGGGCCTCATAGAGAGCGATTCATCTGTGTTATTTTCTTTTCAATGATTTATTATTTCTGTAATTAATTAATCGAAAATAACGCATTAGTTTGACAGCTCTAAAAAAAAAGCATAGCTGAATACTGGCTAAGAAAGAATATTGTGCAGAGCTGCTGCTCCACATAAAAGAAAGCCAATTTAATGTGTGAGGCCATTGCTTAGACGGTCACACCAAACTGATCACACAAGATGAGAGGCTGTCAGGATGTGTCAGACTCAGCTCAGCAGTTGACAGTTACCGACTGATCAAGCTGACCCATCATTGATTGGCTTTGCAGTGATTAATTAAAGCAGGATGTCACCGTGTGGGGCGTAAACAGGACACCATTTTGAGTTTTTTGCAAGAGGAAAATATTGTTGGGTCTGTCAGTTACACAAACCTGCGTGGAATATGTGACGGCTTACTGTGTATTGTTAACAGAGGGGCAAGTAAAAAGGCCAACTGAGAGGTGGATGTTTCTTTGAAGTTTCTTATTCCACACACTGTTATATCGTTGTCTTTTATTGTACATGAAGATACATTTTCATAACATATCCTATGTTCAATATCCTAGAAGGGCTGCCAAATCTCTATATCTGTTTGAAATAAAAGAAATGAAAGAAGAAAAACAAATAAATTAATACAAAAGAGCCCAAAAGTATAAAAAATATATCGGATATATGATAAGTAACATGTATAACATTGGCATTTCGATTGTGCTGACCCTTAGCAGTGTTTTGCATGGGCAGATTGTAAAATAAGCTAATTGATTATTTACATTATCAGTTAATCTGCCAATTTATTTATTATACTTATTCTACGATTGATGTTGTAACTGTTTGTGTCCATAAATTGTCATAAAAATATATGACGTCTTTAAATTGCTTCTTTTGTCCAACCAACCAAAATGTTTGACATTTAAGCTTGAAAATTTACTGGAACAATTAATCAGTTGACAAAATGAAAGGATATTAATTGTTTTTCGTTTGTTTTAGACATCTCTCTATAAAAGCAAGGAATCTCTTTCTGTCTGTCTGTGTGTGTGTCTGTGAGTCAAATATCTCTGCGGATCAGGATCACACTGACGTGAGACTTTCAACATGGCTGCTGCGTGGTTCAGTGGTGTGCAACTAAGCATTTGCTTGGACTGCAATGATACCGTGAATAAATTATTTCATAAATGCTTTACAAATTCCGCAAGCATTGTCCACCTGAGCCACTACAGTCACGTGCGCACCAGAGCCAATCACTGCACACCGTGGCCACGTGCGTACCAGAGCCAATCACTGCAGAGCTCAAGCCCACGACGTACCTGAAGAAACAAGCGGATTTATACCTGCAGCGGCGCGAGCTGGACCAGGATTTTGCCGGCTGTTAAGTCCCGTTCTGTTCTGTGCATCTAAACTGACTGTTGTGGATTAATGAGATTAAACGAGTCCGGACCGATTCTGTTCTGGTCTGAGGAGATCCGGAGACGCGCGGACAACAAAGTGGAATCGGTGGATGTTCGTGTGTAGCTAGCGGCTAGCTGCTAGCCGCTAGCTACACGGCCCACCTCCCGAGGCGACGGACTGGACGCATCGGCACGTCCAAAACCGGACTAAGGGTAAATAATGTCCGCCACGCTTTTTCGCGAACATTGCCATCACATTTGCTTTGTGTCTGGTGCAGGGAGAAACGGTAAAAACGGGCTTTTGTCACGAAAGTGTCCAAGCAGCAAGTTTGGTTGTTGAGGAACAGGAAGTTGTGGGAGGGACGTAGGCGGATGAAAAACAGGCAACGACGATCGGTGTATAGACAGCGATATTGAGAGTTGAGAGATTTGTGACACTTAGCGTGTTTGGAGTGTATAGTTAGTGTGTTATGTAGTGTTTGGTGTAGTGTGTTTAGTGTGTAGTTGAGTCGGTTTTTTGTTTAATGAGTCAGAACAGTGAGGAGAAGCTGAATGTGGAGCAGGCAGTGCAGCTCTCAAGGAGCACAGGCAGACCTGAGCATTGCCTGCATTTAAATGTAAATAGTTACATGTAACTTTGTAAATGTATGCACAAATTTAGCAAACAACAAATTATATTTGCATTATAAGTTAAAAAAAATGGTTTGTTAAACATATTTGTGGTTTTCACAGTAAAAAAAATCTAACTTTTTCTACTCAGATTTTATGTTTTTTTTTGTGATTTTAGGTCCATTGTGTTAATACAGTATGGCAAAATAAAAAAAGATAACTGTACAGTCACACATGTGAGGTTGTGCTGAAAATAATGACACCAAGTAAATAGTTTTTAAGGTGAAATATAATGGCAAAATCAAAAATAGTCAAAAACGGCCAATTATACCCTGGAATATCGGATTTCACAACAAACCTAAATATCCCTGACGCCCCACCTTCAAACACAGCCTCATTTGGCCATCCATGAAAAAGCTCCTTAACGACCCACTTTTTTATAGGAATACACTTTTCTTAAAGGCACTGCACTAGTTAATCAAAACTAGGTTTTGCAGCTTTTTAAGCCACCAGCTCTGAAAAACCAACATCATCAACTAACAAGTTTCATATACTAACTCCAAACTCTAAACACTGACGATTGAGTAAACAGTACATTTCATATTTTCTAGTAGCAGTAGTCATGGGCTATTTATGTTTTGATCACATATGCTTGCAAGTGAATTACATTTGATGGACTTTGATATCCTGTAATGCACCGATTAAATGTCTGGCTGAATGCATTCAGGCTAGCATATGTCAGTACCTTGTGTTTGTACTAATGCCTCTTTGCTTTGATGTTTTTCACCAAATGTTGGTCCTGGTCCATATACTTTAATAACAGACACTCAATGTACATATTCTCTAGCTTCAAAAGTCACTTCCATAAACGCGAGGAAAGATGGCCTCCATCATTGCAACTGAAAGTGATAAAACAGACACATGATGACAGTTCAGTCACACTGCTTAGTTGAAACAGGTAAATTCTATCTTACTTTTTCTGTGTTTCATTTGTAACACAGTGATGGTTGAATGTTCCAAACATTTGAACCCCCAGAATTCCATAGAGCAGGAGGAAAAACAGCAGGAAGATGGAGACACTCCAGATCTGTTCTCCTGATCGCCTATAAAGCAGAAGAGTTAAGAAAGGCACATATAAATGCTATATGTTTACATGTAGAACTATGCATCAATCCATATTAAAGAGAAATACTCATAATAGTTTTGTACTTCAGAATGTTAGTGATGCGGGAGCGAGGAAGCTCAAAGCGGAAGTAGATCCTGAAGGCCCGGATCATAATGAGCGCTCGGGGTATCCTCAACATTCCCCATGGAGACATCTGATCCACAAGCTCTGCTATTTCAAACACCTAAAAGATAGAAAAAAATGGATAGTGGTTGAACTCAAAACCGGCTACTACAATTAAACTTTCTTACGTCAAACTGTACAAGAATGGAATTTAGAATTTGAAGAGAATGGTAATTGCCGAAAAACTTGTAATAGGAAATGTTGCAATATACCTGCAGCACCAGGGAGACCCAGATGAAAAACACCATGAATCCATCAAACACACACCAGCGATCCTTGACATAGGAGTTATCCCCCTGTGCAGAGAGACATCAAGGGTTAGACAAAAAGGTCAAAAAAGAGAGAATAATTGGGAAAGCAGAGCAGGAGCAAGAAATATCAACATGAATAAATATACAACTTAATATGAACATTTTCACTATCCAAGGCCATATCTTTCAAGAAAGCTGATGTTTTCTACCAATTACAAAACATCCTGTCATATTTTCAGGCTTTAATAATGCTAGCCCTCGTGGTTCTGAAAATTACCCATAAGTGCAAACCATCGCCTCCTGAAAGTCTGTCACAGACGCTTTTATCGTGATAGCCTTCCTGTGAAACTGTAATGGTATGGCAATGTTCAAGGAAAACAAAACAAACTGAATCTGTGTCCATTTTGACAGACCACAATATTTAAACAGTTGCATTTTAAAATGATAAGACTAAAATGATTAAGCCACAGAAGTGTGAACAAACTGAAATGCCATGGGGCCGGCAAAAATGGGCAGCTTAATTCCCACTTACAGAGAGAGTTTGTAAGAAGCTCTTAGGTGGTCAGTCTTCCACAGAAAGCTGCAAATAGGAGGGTGTGTTTGAAAACACTCTACCATGTTGGATCACACACTGACAAGAGCAAAAGCATGCAATTACTTTACCAGGCTATGAGGATCATTTGTTTTGTGTGGGCACTTTCATCAACTGGCAACAAAATACAACATCTTAGTGTCCATAACTGAGGTTATAGGCATGTCCAATACATCAACTCTCACCCATTTTTAAGTACCTAATGACTTAAAATAAAATAAAACCCTATAAATGTGCGATACATGGATCAATTTGAATTAGACCTCTCCATTTAACAGACAAAGGTTGGTTTCATCTGCCTTAAAAAACTAAAAGAAACATTGCGGGAAGGAAAAGAAGAAGACATGTTCACGCTTTCACGCTGTTTTCATGCACTGGAGGATGATTCTCTTTCGGTGCCTCCCTGCTTGTTAAGCTTGATTTGACAATTAAGCTGTCCACACTTTTTATGGCAGTAATTACGGGCCTTTCATCTGCCAGCTGTCTGTTCCTGGATGCTTCTATAGAACATTATCTGTCTACCTAGGATTTGAATTGTGTTGATTCATCTGAATTTACAGCTAATTACTACTAGTGAGGATGAATTTAAAGTGGGACTAAAATCCAATGAAGCACAAAAAAGCCAAACCGCCGAATATTATCAGTTGAGATGACGTACCAATATGTGGTCAGTCCAAGCGTTGACCCACTATGACATCACCCACTGGATTGTAGACTACCGTTTTAAAGCCCTGAGTTTGGTCATATGGCCGTCGCCAGCTTGTTTTTTGGAACCAGAAGTGATCATATTTGGAAAAGAGGGTGGGGCTGGCTGGATCATCGATGTGTTACTACACCTCTATCCTAATTGGATCACAGGGGCACACCATGGTAGCGACTTGTCAATCACAAGGTAGACACGCCCTAAAGCATATTCATTGTCTTGTTTACTCTGAAAGCCACAATGATTTACAAAATGAACATCATGATGTATTGAATAAGACTAAGACCATAAATTCATACGGATACTGTTTATTAAGGGAACTTAATCAAGTGATAAGTAAAGTCTTTTTTTCATAAGCATACATAAATCTGACTTCTTTTGGTGGTGATGACACCCTCTGGTGACTATTAGAAAGAATAGAGGTTAAAAGCACTTCAACATTCACTTTTCAGACCTGAAAGCTTCATCCATGTGTTATACAGTGAATGGGTCAATCAGGTCAGTGGATATTGGGGTTAAAAATGGCTAAAAAATTATGTCTATACTGAAGATTGACTCTTCTATTGTTTCAGTATTGTGGAACAAAAAATCGTGTCACTATTTTTTAAATCTTGTTGTCTAATAACACTGGTAATGTGATGATGAAACCATGTCAGCAGCTACCTTGATGATTCCTCTGATGTGCATCTTGGCAATCATCTCAGCGGTATAGAGGAACATGAGCAGTGTGTCCAGAGTGAACGTCACATACTGCAACGGAGGGTAATGCTCAAATGTCTTGGGGGTGTTCATACACACAGAGATGACACTGATGATGGCACAGGCCCGCAGAAGAGAGTGCACCCACTGGAGGAAGAAGACAAAAGAAGAAATGATGGTGCTTAAAAAGGATATTGTTATATTCTTCTCTGTCAAGCTTTATTAATATTTTCGCCATATTTTTAGAACCAAATTATGAAGGGCGATACATCAGAAAGTGTGACTTAAAGGGGCAGTTCAACTTAAATACAAAATGCATAGTTTTCCTCTTTCCTGTAGTGTTATTTATGAGTCTAGATGACTTGCAGAGTTTTTGAGGTGTCCTCCATCTCTCCAACATATTACAACTAAATGGCATTCGGTTGAAGTGCTCAATGCACCCCCACAAAAAATACCTTTGAAAAACTCAAATCACAATGGCTCTGATCTCTTTACTCAAGGTAATCCATCCAAAAACCTTGTTGTGAGTAGTTTCATGTAGGAAACAATTTTCTTTCTGCCAACTGCATCACTGCACTTAGGGAACCACTCCACCCTGTAACGTTAGCAAGCTACAATAGCTTGTTAGCTAGTGATACGGCTGGCAATTGCCTTTCAGCATAAAGAAAATAATTCCTACTGCTCACAACTAGGTCTGCAAATCTTCAGTAACTGGGTCATGACTTCTGGAAAGATACTTTGCTGTTGAGTTTTGTAAATGTCTTTTTCTGGCACTTTTAGCACCACAAGCCAAGTGCCATGTGGTTCCATTATACCCTGAGAAGGTAGACATCAATAGGCTGTTATATCCATAACTCAGCAACTCATATCAAAACAATCTAGATGGATAAAGAGCACTACAAGTGAGAGAAAAAAATTGTATTGTATTAACACACATGCAAGTTAGTACACTTACTGGTTTGTTGATCCAGAAGATGTCAGCGCTGTCTGCAAGGGTCTCATCCGGTCCAAAGTCGGTCATGGGCTGGGCCTCGACTCGTGAGCTCTGTTTCCTCTTCAGCATGCTTGGGCTTGCTGTGCTATACAGAGAGTGGATCTGACAGAGAGAGGGAGGCGGACCACACAGTGACCAAAGCTATATAAGGAACAGGAGAACACTCTGGCTGCATCCAAGTCTGGGCAGTGGACGTTCCACTTTTCATAACTTCAGTCATATGTATTATAATCTAAATAAATCAATTTTAATGCAAGGCACTTTTTCTGGCAGATATGGCCACTTTAACAGTAAATGACTTATGCTATAGCATTTCTTAAACAAATGAATAACTGTACAAAGCTTAGCTTAGCCAATACTTAAATATAGTATTGGATAAAATGTGTATCATTAGTGTCTTTTGGATGTAACTGAATGTAGTGATAAGCTTTATTATTCTGTGATGTGCATTCAAATTAAACTACCCTGACTTGAATTGCCAGAACGGGATATGTACTTCAGAATTAACAAGTGTTGCATTGTTGAATG
Organism: Sparus aurata; assembly: GCF_900880675.1. NCBI lineage: Eukaryota > Metazoa > Chordata > Actinopteri > Spariformes > Sparidae > Sparus > Sparus aurata. The sequence goes on along the minus strand of NC_044195.1, from coordinate 12,244,211 downwards.
GCCACCGTGATACACAACGTAGCACACATGGAACACAGGACAAGTGTATCCACATAGGAACAGCTCCAGTAACTTACCATTTGAAAAGATCACAAGTGATCTTCATCACACTGAACACCATTGTGCCAGTAGATTAACCTTTGCAACTTACTTTACAGTGTGATCTGGTGTTACCTGTGTGTGTCCGTGATTGTGTATATGTTTGTGTGAATGCAGAAAAAAACAAAAGTGTACAGGCTGTTTTTGAAATAAGAACACAAGAAATGACACTCTGAATGGAGACAAAGCGCACATACCAAAGGGAAAAGTAAAGCTGAAATTGCTCCAGCACTGCACATAACATGCGATCAGGCATACCCTGTAAATAACACACAACAGTTAGTCAACATCATGGCTTATATGGTGTACAGTACACTACCCACATCTACAATACGCTCATAAAGACAGAAATGCCCACCACGTCTGACATCAAGGCATATATGCGACACACTCTGGGAGTGAGTGAGTGAGTGAGTGAGCGACTGAGGTGTTGTGGAAAAAAGGAAGATGGGGTGGAGGAGGACCAGGGGGACTCACTGTGAGGCTCCTCATTGGTGCGTTCATCCCCAGGTCACAGAGGGGTGGAGAGACCAACCAGAGAGAGAGACTAAAGATGCAAAAAGGAGAATGTCCTAAAGGCCTGGAGGTCCTGCGGCAGCGTCAGTGAATGGTAGCAGTTGTTAGAGCAGTAAAGAGGGGTGAGACAACATATTCACAAGTGCAGCAAGGTGCAGCTTCAGCACACATCTAAGCAATTAATTCCATACATAGAAACATATTGCCTGCCTTACCTCCAGTAGTTTGCAGCATGCAGGCAGTTGTGGTTATAATTGTCCATATTTTGAGATATCTCAGATTTTTGACACCCCAGTGCAATGTCTGTGAGTGCTCTCAGCAACTGAAACATCTCTTTTTAAAGAACAATGTCCCTGTTACTCCATCCCAGTTGCCGAAATAAAATGTTTGCATTTTAGGTTTCTGCAAACCACACATACATCAAATGTATTTGTTTCAGAAATATCATACAAACAATTCTAGAATACGTGTCATATCATGTTCAGATTACATGTTTATGAGCTGACTGTCATTTCAGAAGGTGGAGGGGATGATGGTGCCGTGACACCTAGGCAAGATGGCTGCAAGTGGAGAGACCACTGTTCCAGACAGTGTTTCAACATTTGTAAGCATGAAACCACTGGATTACTGGTGGAACCAGGTCAGCCAAAACAGGATATTTTCCTTACCTGACCAGACTATAAGCACAACATAAATTGTGACATAAAGAATCTTAAAGTTTCCAATTATCAATTGGTTACAGAAACGTGTATTGCCAGCATTTATTCTGGTGATTTGGGCTGTTTACTCTGAATAATCCACAGAACACACTGCCAATGATCTTTTTCTAGGAACAAGCAGACAGTATTTTGAGTCTCACTCTGATTAATAGCCATTCTGAATAATAGTGATTCACTGTATAATAGCAATTCTGTGTCAGAAAAGAGACTTTGCTGTTACAATTTTCAATCATCAGTTTTCAATGCTGTGAGCCTTACAAGCTTCATTACACTGGGATAGAGGCTGATATCATAGAGACAGCTCAGAAACACAACTAAACTATTTGCATGGCTAGACAGAAACTTGCAAACTTGAATGTACAAATAATTTTGGTGAACCTATCCTTGAAGAGAACTGCCTAGGAATATGATTCAATAATTTGGGACAGTGAGGGCATATCAACTCAAAGACGAAACTAAACAATAGAATTTATTTGCAGATGTCTCTACTCATGTTATTATATATGTAATGCGTCACTGCATCATTAGCACAGCGATTTGTGGTGTAATTTTTTGTGATCCCAATAGGTCCTGCATGAAACTGAACACAATAAGGCTTGTGGATTATCTTGAGAAGCTTGGTCATGATTCCTTAGCACAACAAGCCAAGTGCCATCTAGTTCCATTATATAAATGGACAAATAGTACAATAGGTAAAAGGAAAAATATGTATTTTTATTTTGGGGGTGAACATTTAAATTCTGTTTGGTCTCCCTCTTTTACAGCCCCAGGGCTATGACAATTGCAGTGTCTGGCACTCCTTCTTGAAAGTAGACATCACTCATAAACTTGAACAGGCTAAGAAATGACTGAAAAGTCATGTGCTGTCTCAATCCAACTACAACAAGTTTAACAAAATACAGTTAGTAACTTGGAAAAGTCACATAAGTAACACAACCTGAATGTTGCCGAAAAAGTAAAAGCAGACTACAAATATAAGCATGGCAAAGCAAACACTTTGCAAGGATGGGAACTCACATAGAACAATGTAACTGTATCACCCTTGTGTTTCCTTTTATGCTCTTACCAAGAAAAGAAACTGTCCATCCTACAAACCCCATGTAGTTAGAAGCAATTTCCCAGTGTAATTGCTACACTTAACATATGCAGATGGAGACGTGAGGAAGAGTGAAAACAAAATTACAGGGTCTAAGTGCTATTATGTGGGAGTATAGGTGGCAAAGACTGCAATTACTTTCCCATTTGGGGAGAGGACATGTTCCTCACGGGCAGGATGCGATCACTGGGCAGATTAATTGTAACTGTGAGTATTTGTTGGAGTCTGAAAACTTTCTTCACTCAAGTTATTTTCTTGAAGAGTACACCATGTATCATGTTAATTACAGCAGACAAGAAAAAAGTTTGGTCGATGTGGGAAAGTTCTCACACTCTTCTAGTGAAACTTTATAGAAATGGGTCTCAAATAGGTGTACCTTGTTCAGATTTGTGGAGGGGATCTAGACATTTCCAAGGCAATGGTGCTCTTACACAGCTCCTGAGGAGGGAAACAGACAGTGGCAACATTAACAATCACTACCCTTTTCATTTCCCTGTTTGATTTCATTTTAAAAGTGCATTTATCAATATTTTACACAAACAATGGTCGTGTACAAGTTTAATATGAAAGGTGCTGCTAATGGTGACAAAAACAGATAGTAGATTTCAGAGGCTTTTTGTTTCTTGTTTTGATTTTTACGCCCCGCAGCCTGCACTCTCACTGACCTTGAGACAAAACGCTCTGATAGACCTACTGAACCCGCCCAGCACCAAACAGCACACAAAGTTTGCAACAAGCTGATGACCATAATGAAGCATTTAGCAGCTAAAGAGCCATATAGACAGATAGTTTCTCCAGTGGATGGTGGAGACTGAGACAGAGCTAAAGGGAGAGTAATATTGGATTAACATTCACCAGGCGGCCAGAAATACAACTCCACATGCTAATGTGTTTTATGATTGTTCATATTTAATTGGGCAACTGCACACAATTGACATATAAACTTTATGGGATGATAATATGTAATGTCAATGCTATTATTTAGAGGTTTGTCTGCCATTTGGTGCTGGGCAGTAAGTGTACAGTGGGTTTATCAGACCTTTTTTGCTGAAAACATCTGTCTGCTACATCAAAATGACACTGATGAAATCAGTGAGATTGAACCAAAATGTTGTGGGCCATAAAACTAAAACAATGCACTAATCGATGAGCGAGCGAGACCTTTCACATTACATACATTTAAAAATAACTGTTAACCCTTTCAAACCACACTGTTCAATCCCATGCATAATACATTTTATGTATATGATTTGTTGTGCAATACCTCTATTTCTACATTGCACTGTTTGCACTGTCACTCACTACTACCTGCCTTAATTTATCTATACAAAGTGAGAACCTACCTCATCATATTTATCTTGTTAATGTGCTTTTGGGCTGCACAATGTATCGCTCCCACAATGCATAAATCATATTACAGGGTATGCAATGATAAGCAAATAAGGAAAATAAACTCAGCTCTTTCACATATTACATGTGGGGTTTTTTTCTCTTGTTTTGCAGCAATAAATCTAAATATTGCAGCAGTTAATACATATTAACAATGTCGTCACAAAGTAGATTTCTGGTCACTGACTGTTTTAAACATAACTTTGATGTGTGCCTACTGCCTACATTGACACACAAAGTGTCTTATGTTTTATGTCTTATATTTGAAACATACTATAATCATACAGTATAGGCTATAGGTGGAACACTCTGAGGAAGGGAATCCTTCACACAATTGATATTGATCTGTGGCATAGCCAACTGTATGACAAATGTTTATAAGCATTATAAAGTGAAACTCTCGCCAAAAAGCAACCAAGGCTTTATTTGTGATTGAATATGAGTCAAACCTTCATGTAAAAGCATAATAACGATGAAAGAGGCACTTTTAACCACTTGAGACCTAACAGGCAGGAGAGTAATGGTGGGCCGCTCCTCAAGCCTTCCTGTTAGGTCGCACTCGGGGATAGGCACTTTTTGTCTGACATGACATGTTCTCAATGCTCATGTTCATGTGTAGAGACCCTGGTGATAATACGAGCAAAGTTTCATGTTCTGTCGAGCCTTCTTAGTGTTTTAAAAATAGCGATTTTGATGCTAGCGTAAAAGTGCCCCTGCACTCCATTGAAAATTAGCTTGCCTGAAAACGAAACTACGGTAATTCTTAAAAGACAAAGAAAAGACCGATAACAGCCGACGATGAAACTTTTAAAAAAGGTGCAAATTGTTCTCATGTGGTGTTGTTATGGGAGTGGATCAAAGCTGCCACATGACAACTGACTGAATTCACACAGGTGACACTGGATCTCTGGGAAGCACTGAGGTCCAAAAATACACCTGCAATTGCCGGTTCCGGAAAACGTTGAAAATCCCAAATGTTTGATGTTGTTTCTCTCATTTGCATGCTAGAAAGTTATCTTGCAGCATTTATTATTACAACGTGCCATTTTTAAAGTTCTGTTTGCAGAATTTCAAAGAGAGATCAGCTGTCAGTGTTTTCACAAATTTCATGAGTGTGTTTAAAATGGAAATAATTACACTATCACATGTGGGCATAATTTTAAAGAATAGTCATTCAAAGTGATCTTCTTAATATTAAAAAAACTACATGTGGAGCGTTAAGAAATGTGTAAAGGCCCCACTATGGCTGCCACAGTGGCCTCGCAGGCTTCAATGATCGACTGTGAAATCCTTAAAATCATTTTTGGGAAACTGCTCAGCCTCCTTAACAGCACACGACAAGCTGCTGCGGCTTATCAACTACGTTTATAAAGGCTGTCACACAACTGGATGACAATCGAGACGTGCCTGAATGACATCCACGGAGCCAAGGTTACTATGGAAACGGGTGAGAGCTAAGGTGTTAGCCTACATCAGGCAGAAAAAAAACAAGCTAACACAGCATGTAAACACCAGATTTGGCCAAGCATAGGTCCTAAACGAAGCTAACATGATATGTGACAACCTGGCCACATGATAGTGAAGCAAATACACGACAATATTTTTTTTACCAAGGCCTACTTCGGAGGATGAGAATATCCCCCACTTCCAGGAGAAGCAGCAAGCTAGCTCGCAGCAGCAGCAGCAGCCAGCGTCAGGTGCGTCCTTAAAGCACGGCAGCTGGATGTCCGGTTACATACACGACGGGCAGGTTAAGAAAAGCATACTGAATCACTTACTGGAGGAGGGTTTCCCTTATCTGCAGCGTTTCGTCCTGTCCAATACATCAGCTGTTTTCCGGTTGTGTGTGTATGCGTGTGTGTGTATGTGTGTGTGTGTGTAGAGAGAGCGTGTGGGATAGAGCGGGAGCGCGCAGGCGGCAATCACATCAACAGCACGAGCTCAGGCAGCGGAGGCGCGCGCGCCGTCTCCATGGTAACAGTCGATGGTCCTTATGTTGCATCACAGTGTCCCCCAGATCATTTTATTTGCCTCCATCGTTATCAATTCCGCGATAGCTCTGTGATGATCGTGGCAGGCTACCAACCTGTGCAGTATTTAGATTTTTATTTATGTTTTTTTTTTTTCAGTCCTCCACACCATAAACCACTAGGAGCTTATTAAGCTGTAGATAAATACTTTTCTAACCGTTAAAATTGCCAGTTAAAACAAAGTTTTCATGCCTACCCCATAAATGATTAAGCAGAGAACAGTGCTGTCAGGTCAACTCAGGGTTAGTCAGAGTTCCTGCAGGATGAGAGCAGCATGTCGAAAGATAAACTTCAGCCTGCTGCCTCTGTCTATGAAGTTAACATAGCTGTTCATAGGTCTGTCCTTCCTTTGGCCCAAGCTTGTATCAGGAGGTTTGACTGCTGCCAGAGTACAAAATGTGCAGACGGTTGTCGTCGTAGTCCTGCACAGTATGTGCCCTCAGAACAATTAACTCTGTTTTATGCCGGATGGCCCACGAGCATTAAATTGATTCGGGATGGATTTCAATTCATAGATCAGTTCATCTAGAATGCATGTTTGATGCATTCATTTCTCCTTAATAACAACACTCTCACTAACATTATGTTTGAGACCTGATTTCAGCACAGACTAAATAACATTACAGCTTGAGTTTAACTGGCAGCTTGCCCGAGATTTGGTTGTTAATTTGTCGGACATGTAAGCAGAGTAACTCTGTACATAAAGTAAGGACAGCAGAAAATATCTGATAGGTCATACTACAGTGTTTAATTATATATATTGAAATGCTACAGTTACTGCTTAAAATGACAGAAAGAAACAAATTTGCTCTGTTGTGACTGTTCTTGTGAACCATGCCATGGTAAAAACAAATAATAATTGAGGGATAACATTACCAGTTTCCAGATGTTAATTGCCCTGTTCAAACAAAATGAGTAAACACTGTGATTTTAGAAAATAGTCTAATGACTGATTTCCCAAATCGGTGAATTAGTTTATTTGGAGATGGTCCTTTGTTTTCTTATAGTTTCCTTTCTGCAATGGGGAAATATTATATTTACACCATTGGTTACTTATAAAGATCATTTAAACAAATTGCTGTAGCAGGTGGAATTTATTTTGTGCTACCATAGTTAAAGGGTAATCAGGGAGAAAGTATGACAGTGATGTACTTACTGCAGAATCCTCAGTGAAGACATGAAAAAAGTTGTAGTGAACCCATCGTTTATTGAGCAAGCAATAAACTCAGCCTTCCCAAAACGACAAAACTAGTGTTATCATTTGAAATTATTAAAACAAAATACACCTCAAATCTAGACCTTACACTGTCATTAAAGGACCTATTTGTCAGAAAAATTTGAGTTTCAGTCCCAAGTCGTCAAAAACGCTTTGGCATGGCAGCCAACTCGTCCTATAATCCCATGGCGTCATTGTTTTCAACTTTTCTTACTAATAGGACCTTTAATTACAGGCGGGACAATTAATTCAGTCCCCCACAAACATTAGATCGTGAGGAAGATGTGGGGTGGTGCAGCAGGGATTCACGCAGGGATTCACACGGTAATACGAAGTATGAATGAACCAGGTGATTTCAATCAGTTAAATGTTATTTCTCTCAGCATTAAGACACGTGGCAGGTGGAACTAATACCACTAACAAAGCCCAGCGAGCCCCAGTGAGTCATTGTTGTCTACACTGTGTCCTTGGAACTGGTGAAACATAACAGGATGCAGTCATCGTTAATGTTAGTAATTACACCTGGGCTGTATGTCAAAATGTTAAAAGAGGTCCATGCTCAAAAGCAAACAAAGGTAAGCTACGTGACTCAGAAGCAGCTTCACGGAATTCAGCCATCATCAATGTATTAATCTCACCTGAGCTTTTCCTGTCGCAGCATTTTAAAAAGTTCGTCAGAGGGCCTGACCTGTTAGAGGCAGGGATTGATTTTGGAGCTTTATTTATAATTAACAACACCAAAAAGATCGATAGGTAAAAACAAACAAACAGACAAAAAACATACAGCACCACAGAGAGATCATGTGGAAAAGAAAGGGGGAAAATAAAAACAAAACATGAAGAAATACAGTCTGCTTCTAATTACATCTCAAACTGGTGACTTAACTTTTCTTTTTGGCAGTTTTCCCCCCCTGCTCCAGCTCCTGCCCAGGACTGTGTCTGAGAGTCAAGACTAATCAAAGGCACTTGTATGTAGAGGACTGTTGGCCTCTGAAGGGATCGAGCCAGTTCAGGCCAGCCTGCTGCTCCTTCTCTTCTTTTCTTTTCCCCCCTCTCACTCTCTCCCCCTGTCCTGTCTGTTTAAGGAGAGAAAGATTGGGAAATTCCTTCAAGCTACTTTACTTCAGGTTTCTGTGGGATTTAAACATGCACACTGAGGTTTTGGTACAGTCCATGTTAGTGCCGTTGTTTCTGATTCTGCTCTCTGCCGTGGAGGACACTTTGTTACAATCGGTGAGGTGAGTTTTCCGCACAGCTTTGTTTTTTTCATGTTTATTTTGGGCTAGTCTAGAGAGCAAGAAGGAAGAGGGAGGTGCAGGGTTTTGCTGACAAAGACAACATTTGCAGATTACAATGTGGAAAAGTTTTTAGGAGTGCCTATACATGTAGTTTGCACTTGCAGTTATTTTGTGCAGTTTCTTTATGTAGCTGTACTTGCCTGTAATCCTGCATGCCAAGCAGCACACAGGTCTGCTCTTTCCATTATTGCCGTTTGAACGGCACCTTTTTCAAACTTTAAAACGTTTACAGATTTCTCTTTTGGACATGTCAGCTGACATGAATTACCATAACAATGTTATGACAGCTGTAGTTGTCGTGGATATGGTGCAGAAGAAGCTTTAGTGACATCTTGAGCCACAAATTAAATTAAAAAGATAAGGAGAGAATGCAAAAAAAACAAGCATGTTAAAAACTTGTCATTGCCTTTTTGGATTTTTGCAAAATGTAAAACTTGATTTTTCTAAAATATTAGATTAAAGAGGAATCAAGTGTGAAAACGGAAAGAGAGAAGGAAGGAATTGGCAGAAATATGAGTGTGAAAGACTAATTTCTGTTTACCTTGGCCTTAAACAGTAGAGCCTCAGTGAGCAGTACTGTAAATGTTGCCATATGACTCAGCTGCAGAGGGGGTGTTTACTTCAAGCAGGTGCACTATGCCTGTGTAGTGATTATATTGTGTACATAGCACTTACAGCCCTTATTTGACAGCAGTGGCAAACCCATGCATGCTTTACCACAGAAATCACCAGCTCCTGAGAATCCAGGTGATTAGTGTTTTCTTCTGTTTTTTAATGATGCATATCCAAACAATACCTACCTTGTTTGTTCGCAAGGTCATAACAACCCGTCATTGTCAGAAAGAGCAGGTGTGAAACTCGAACAAAGTGTGAACTAAGAACACAGGTTAGACTTTCTGGCGGCCTCTTAGGCCTGGCCACTGAGGAAAAGCTATGACACCGCCATGTGCATGCAGCGCTCCATCAAGTCAACATCTAAAACACCAACAGCTTCTTAAAGAGTCAGGGCTATAGTTATACTCCACCTGTACTCACAAAATAGGGTTATTGTCCTTAACCTTTATTCATCTTCACACCGACTTAATCCTTGGATGGGCCCTATAATTTATATTGTTCAGGCTCCCAGGAACTGAACCAGGATGTGCAGCAGTTATTGAACTATGAGTCACAGTCTAGGTAACTTTTTACACATATTATTTAAAGAGAAAAAGCCTGTAAAGCAATCGCTTGTATCACTCAACACTTATCACTTAGCCATACCCATCTGTTTTGCATGTTCGCGACTCGAGGTAGGTTGTCGGATGCAGGGGTAGGATGAAGTGTTAGGACTACACGGCTCTCCAAAGAGGGACGCTTCAAACTGAGGATAATGACAACTCCCTGTTGATTAAAGGCAGTGTCCCTTGGAACAATGCTACTACAACTGCTAGTTTGCTGATGTCTTGCTAGCTCACGAGCTACCTAGATAATGTTACACTGTTTTGTCAATTTGTGCATGCAAGTTTTTCAGTGTTGCATTGCTCACTTTGACGGCATATGTTGCTTGAATATGAATAAATATGAAGTGAATTCCATCAGTAAAGATGCTCCACTGATGTGAGTGCACACTTGCAAGGTAGGAGCACGGGTCGCTAATGTTTGCCTATAAAGCAAAGCTATTGGCCACGTAATGAAGCACTGTCCTTTTTTATTTGGTGACTTGATTGGTGACCAAATTGCAAGCGTCAATGATTTTCTATCGCCATCAAATAAATGGTAAGAGGCACTGTTATTACAGTAAACCGGAGCAACACACGAGAAATCACCACAACTGAAGACGCCAAACTGGAAGTGTCCGTCTCCATTTGTTCACATGCTATTGACAACCACTGATGACATATGAGGGTCTTGAAAGGTTGTCCCATTTCATGAGGGGAGATTTTAACCACTTACCCCCGTAACTCTGTTTTGAGAGGCAAGGAGGCACTACAAAACAAGGAGTATGGATAAAATTTGTAAGCGGAATTGAGCCCCTAAGAGGTGTTTTTATTTGTAATAGCTTACCTCCTGTTCAAAACACGGTAATGTATTACATCAGACATTTCCCCAGTTTGCATTTTAAGCATGTCAAAGGCCATTTGGCCAGAATCAGCAGTGTGAGAAGTATGTCATGCTACGTATGATATTTGTTGTGGATTAGGAACGCAGATTACCGACCAGCGTTTTTCCTCTAATGCAGTCATAGAACAAGTCATGGTGGTGGTCAGTGAGCATGAGATTTTGTCCTTGTGTTATGTTCAGATGACTTTTTTGAGGAGTTTCCCAGATGGCATCAGCAGTTTTTTACTGTCCTAACAGAGGGTTGCTCACCGAGCATACAAACATTGTATCTACAATTTTATTCCATCTTCTGGCCATGGGATTATTTCTGTAACTAAATATGTAGCTGGCTAACAGGCTACTTCTTTGTTGTATTTATTTTGGTGATTTAACTTAGTGCCTTCCTGAAACATCATGTTTTTATATTTTTTCCACATTTGATGAATATTCTGATTTTACACCAGGTGAAGATAGTTGCCGTCATGTGTACTCCTTCAACCACTTGAACTAGACAGTTGCACAATAGTGACAGTGGTATTTGTTCATTATAGGGGAATACACTTGAATGAATGAATGAATGAAAAAAGCCTCTCATATTATCATATTTCCTTTCTCTCCCACTCTTACTCCACAAAAGATGACAGAGATGATCATACCTGGACCTAAATTAGGGTAGGCACAGCATTTTCAGTCCCCTTTTGTTAGATCCCAGTTCCGTTCCAGCCTTTTACAGTGTGGCAGTAACATCAAGAGCTTCAGATATTTTCATTCCCACAGAGGATATGTGTTCCAGTATGCCAGAGCACATACAGGACAGACAAAAACTATGCCATTTTTGTCTTCTTTCCAAAGAGACAGATGGAATAATGTGTCGAGCTGCAGTGTCCTGGACGTAAAAGAACACCTGCTGTTTTACAGCAGCAGCAACTTTTTGAGGGAAATCTGCTCAATGGGTCCACATGGCTCCATTGAAAAAACTTGGATCCCAACAGGAAAGACCCACTGAGGGACTGACGGAGACAAAGTTAACCACTGTTGCCTCACCCCCTATAGGAAGCATCCTGAGACCAGATGTAAAATTTGGTTTTACAGTGTTATGGTGCAGCCATTGCTTGTTTGGTGGCAACTTTAATCTGCCAGTTTGTTTGAAACAAACGGAAAATCAGGGCACACCCATTTAAATTCAGTTGAAATGTTCACCGAAACTGCAAACTTGTTTCATGGCGCTGAAGATTAAGGTTTGTAATGTGGCAAAAGGGAAGACCCCCCCCACACACCCTGAAGGCGAATCCTGAAAGGGGAACATCCACATCGTCAGTGTCTTCCTTGCCACCGTCTGCATAAACCCTTCATTGCAAAGTTCCATGCTGCATCAAGGAAAGTACCGTGCAGAACAAACAAATGTGTCAGCAGCAGTACAAGCCCACAACAGATGTAGCAATCCTGATGTAGAGTGTCCGCGTTTAGTACCGTCTGCTAACAATCCCTCAGTACAATGCACCACATTGTACAGGTGAGAAAATGATCTTTGTATGACTCTACATCTGGCAGTGATGAGGAAAACTGATGACTGGCAACTGTTTGAAGTCTCAGTTTACCGTCACTGTTGAGTACGCTATTTATTGTCTGTTATATCGGGTCTAGTGACTGATTGGACGAGGCCGTGCTTGACCACATGTAGTCATCTCGGTGTAATGATGTCAAAGGAGTTATTTATTAAGGCTCATCCTGATACGCAGATACAGTCAGGCATAAAGAGGGCTGTCAGTGGGGGTGGGAGGCCTGTGCGAAATGAAACTTGTGTAACCCCCCAATGACACATGGAACACACACATTCTGTATTTCATTTAGTGGGAGTGTCAGGAACACTTGATCTGCTGATTGTTTGAAATGTGTCTACTGTTTCCAGACTGGATTGTCTGGCAGGGCAGGGAATAGAAAAAAGAATGTCAGACAGCGTCCAAACGAAACAAATCTCACAGAGAGATCCCATGCAGTCACAACAAAGCTCTGCAACAGCTGCCGGAGTGTGCTCGATGAAAGGTGAAGCTGTTCCCGGGCCGTTTGATTTGTTTGATTTATTAGCCTAATCCTTCGCGTTCTGTTATTTTGTCTTATCAGGGCGTTTTTTTTGTCTTGATGTAGGACTAAAATGGCTGGCTGTGCTCCGGGAAGTCACATTCTTCCCACTATTATCATCTCAGACTTTTCTTCATTCAATATGTTGAAGTAAAATATCCACCAAGAGAATGGAAGCTCACATGTCAGGCTCAAATTTGTACTTTGTACAAATTTGGACTGTCTTTACCTTGCAGCTGAACTCTATTGAACCAGTTGTGTATGCATAGGCACTGTACATAAGAACCATCTTGAATAGGTAGGTCTCTGCTGTTGTATAAAGAGGGACATGTCTGAACAAAGGTATTTTGGCTCAGATGTGTTATTTTTTGTTTTAAAACAGACACAGATGGCAGCCAACTTGACCCCTTCACCTCCACAGCTACATAAAAAAACTGACCTTCATTCTTTTCCCCAGCCAGGTGGGTGGTGTGTGTAAGCTGTCCACAGAGTCGTCCCTGCGCCGCTGCAGGACACCTGATGGCAAGATCTGCAGTGGGAGGGGCAAGTGTGACTGCGGCATCTGCCTCTGCCGGGCCACAGATCCCGGGAAGTTCTTCGGCCCACGCTGCGAGTGCCACGACTGGGTCTGCGCGACATATAACGGGAACACCTGCAATGGTGCGTACAATGACACACATGCTGACAAATAACACAGCAAAGATCGTCCGGTGGGTTTCGTGTGAAGGGTAGTGCACAGGCACATGGATCCACTTACTTTACTAGCTTGCTGTGGTTGTTAGTGACGGGTCAGCAAGTGATGCAGCAGACCACCTCACTGTGAGCTTGCAGATGGACTCTCCAGCTGACACTGAGTGTCTGCTTAAGCCAGATGCATGGACGAACAGAGAGCCCCAGGGTGTAAGCCAAAGAAAACCTACAAGATTTTTTCAGGTTTTTATTGTCTCGCTCGTTTGATATGATTTCAAACAGAGAAACATGCATTTCACGGTCTCCAAGTGATTTTAGAGTATTTTGGTTGCACATGTGTTTCCCTCTTCCTTGCCAAATCAGAGGGGTGCAGCATTGTGTCTCCGAGAGCCCGCATCACCTTGGCAGCACTTCAAAGGCCTTCATTGGTAGCAGACAGCTGGTTGGTTCCTGCACTTTACCGAGGCATTAGCTGTTGTTGGGAGGCACAGCTTTGAACTTAGCCTGTTGCCTGCACATTTTTGCAAGTTCTCGGAAAGAACATCCACACTCGGGAGCAAGTCGTCTCTCGAGATACTCTTCACCTTGCACATCAATTTTCCAAGATGAGCCCAGATTCTTATTTAACAACAAAAAAAAGCAATTTCTCTAGAATAAGGAGACCGGTTTGTCAGCTGTTCCAATTTACTTAGCTCATTAAGCTGGATGGATATCATCATATAAGTTAATATCATAGTAAGGGAACAGTGACATGGATTTTTACTATGTGCTAATGTATCAGGTACACCTAAAACTACCGCAGTAAAATACAACAGCCCTGCAGTAAATCTTAGCTTGATGAATGCTACATTGTTCAGTTTTCAGCTGCAGCTTGTTTAGGTCGACTTAACTTTATGGCAGCAGTTTATGGGGCTCTTTTCTTGGAGCTGCTATAATCAATATTTTTATATTAACAATCAATCAAAATGGCTACATGTAATGTGGAAGGGGTTGCTCATGGTGGGAAGAGTTATCATCAGACCTTGACGTTACCCACAGCAGATCTATGAAGCTTTATAACGTCTTTAAACGTATTATTATCGTTTTACGGGACACCACAACTTTACTGTGATTCACTCTCGTCAGCATTGTTCTCAAGTGCAGCTGTTTTTCAGCAATGTTACCCAAATATCCACTGCACGCTTCCTGCCCAGCACCAAACAAAAGACCAGACAGAATTAGCAACATAGTGGTGCACTTAAAGAGTCCGATACTTCCCCCAGGAGTAGGTCAAAGCAAAAGAAACCTAAGGGAGAGTAAATATTGGACTCCCACTGAATAATGTTGCCATGTTTTATACTCACTGTTTAAGAAAGCTACAGACTGCATTATCAACTTAACTAGTTAATGCTAAAACACAGTATGTCAGATTACAGCTTGTTGTGTTACCCCCTGCCAAAGTGGCCAAAATGTGGGTCTACAAGCAAGTAAGTACAGGGAACTTCCGTGTTGAGTTGATTCTAGCATTCCCTGCAGTCAAAAGCAGAAGTGCTTCCACCACCTCATGATGTGAAGATCTTGATCCTCTTCGTGTGTCCATTTGTTTTGGAAGCGGGTGAAAGAATGCTTGAGACTGAGTAAGATCAATAACACACATATGTATGTATGTAAGCCAACAACCGACAAGGCTTGGGTGATATCCGAAATCGCATATCGCAATATTGTCTCGGCCAAACATCGCAAACCTGACTGCAAATTCTCGGTGTTGCCCCTGTTTAGTTAAAACCTTCTGACATGCGGACGACAGGTAGCCTCATTTGAATCCCTTGGCTCACCATTTTCTTCCGCCTTAAACCTGAAATATCTGCAAATTGGCAAGCAATCTTTGAAACTAAGTGCTTCATGTCTGTAGGTTAAAGCGCTGCGTGCATGGCAGTACATCAGGCCAGTCAACATGTAGGATCCACCACCAGTATGGCAGGTACAATATTGGCCCACACCTACAACTAAAGAATTGGATTGCTCCATAATGGTAATTTCATTGAAGAAGCCAAAGTTATCAACATACCCTGTTCTACATACCTGTCTAAGACCAGGCAAGTAATTGGTTTTTCACCTTCACACCTCAATTTGCTCCATTATCAGCCGTAAGCATAAAATGCAATGTCAAGAATGAAATTCTCTGAAGAAAAGTGTCTTTCTGCTTACTTTTAAGGCTAACGTTCTAGGTCCTGCAAAACTTTGACAGTGAAAATGTAAACATAGGCTCATCTGCTCGGCTTGCCCTGAATAACTTCATCTGATTTTGCAGGGGATCAGAATCACCCTTGAAAGACATTAGGATTAACTGTATAGAAATGACCAATCTTCTCGCTAATGTGGTCATATAGAGGCATCGGTATTATTACATTGAGACTGTTTTACGGCCATTTGAAAACTCATGGTAGTATATTTAACTACAAGGTCTTTTAGGAGGGAGTAGTTTATGGCTCTGTTGGATATTAGCAAATTTTACTCAGAGGTTTTTCGAATATTTAGTCAACCCTCAGAGGAAAAACTTCTCAGTGTAATAGAATTCTGCTGCACAACAATCTGCGGAATCGTAAAATGACCATTTCAACTGAAACTCAGGATTAGAACTCTCGCAAAGATAGAAGTTATTGCAGAGTTATTTTGGTGGACTGCATTAGTTTTAAAGTGAAAGCGGACCGGCTGCAACGTTTCCCCCAAAACTTACCATTATCAGATGATACACCCTGGAAGTTGTGTGAAGGGCTGCTCCCTCGGAGTCAATGTAAAGAAAAAAGGACCCTCATCTGTTTGTGCGGCGTCCTCTATAGTCACTGAGCTATGAGTGTCAGGGTTTAATGGAGATATGTGTGCATCCAGAACAGGTCTAATGGAGATATGGGTGCGTGTGTGTGTGCGTGCACGTGAGGGGTAGGGTGATTTATTTGGGGAGACAAGTTGGCTGCTGTGAGGAGCTCATTATGGTTCAGCAGTCTGGAGCGAGAAGGCCCTGCTTCAGCCTGATAATGGGGTTTCACTCACTGGTACACAGACTGCAAATGGAACCGAGATGTATTAGAAGAGGGATGGGTTTTCACACCAAGACACACCGGACACACACACACACACACACACACACACACACAGACAGGATCAAGCTCTCTTAGTGTTACATTCATGTGCACAAATATACACAACCAACCACATACTATTACATTCATGTGCATGTGTGCATAAAGGGCCCAGGATAATATTCAAAGCATATTGATAAGAAAAGGCACACGCACCCGCACACACACACACACACACACACACACACACACACACACACCCTCCCCCCAGTTGCTCAATGGCCCGTGCAGCATGCATGGTCTGCTGTCTGACACTGGCAGCCAATTTCTCTCCCCGCAGCTCCCTTATCTCTGCCTCTCACAACTGCCCCGCTGATAAGATCCAATAGATTTTCTCTCCTTAGGGATAAACTGTGTGTTTTTGCTTTCCAAAAACATTAGCTTTCCTGGCATTGGAATGGTCTCTTAGCTTGGATGGCATTCACCAGGCAAACACGGGCTCCTCCGGATCCTCTCAATTAGAGCAACAAGTCAAGCTGGATGAAGAAGATGAGGATGATACATGTTTAAATGTAGATCTTATTAACATATTTTAGAAAATCTGTATTGATAACATTTCTTGTCCGGTTGAGTAAAACCCATGAGTAAAAAAAAAAAAGGCCTTTTATTACATTCAGTTCCATTTTCAACTGTGAAGAGTGCCCTCGCTTTGATATAAGGCCCGATTCTTTTTCATGGGGAGTGCGTATCGTCTTTCCTTTTGTTGAGTGGGTTTCCTTTATGTTTTCCTGTCAATAGACATCTAAGCCAACTGAACTGGAAACTCTACATTTATATACTATATGTGTATTCATAAAGATGAATACAGTAAACCCCCCAGAGTGTTCTTTCCCAGTGCATGCTGGGATACAGGTATTATGCCAGTATTTTCTAAAATGTCCCTGTTATCAGCAGGAATAATTAGAGGAAGATGAATACAGGAGGTCTCCTTGTCATTTATTTTTAGAGAAAAGGAGTTGCACTTTCTTTTTACATTTGGACTACTTTCTTGTCCCCAGAATAGGCACACACAGGCTCCTCAGTTCAAGGTGTTTTCCTTTCTTTTTGCTGTGATCCTCTATATATAAAGTATCTCAGTTTAGAATATCAAAATGACCATACCACTAGATGTAAACCTATTGTAGGAATCATTTCGAATGCTTCTGTGTTTGTATGTTGAGGGAAATCAATGATATCAGAATTTCAAATAGGAATTTACACTGGTAAATTAGCCTCCCACGTATTCAATCTACTGCGTACATGATGGTACTACTACAAAAGTGGTGCGTTGAATTGTTTGGACAGCAAGACAAAGACAGCAAGGCAAAAAAAATAAAAATAATAAAAAATAAAAAATAATAATAATAAAAAAATAAGATAAAAAATCTGTTATACTTCTTAAACTCTGTTGTACTTATGTGCTGTGGTGGAAGCCGATCATGAGTTTATGTAAGCAGATACCTTTTTAAAACTAAATGATTGTTAGCTACTGACGCTCTCTCTCTGTTAGCCGAGTGGAGTGAGCTGCTGAGACGAGGCACTCACGAAAGTGCGTAAAGTCACGGAAAATACTTCACGATGAAATCCACAGCAGCACTAAAGTACTTCAACAAATTGTCAGCAGGCTTGTATAGATGACTGGTAGAGACGGGGAAGGTCTCTCGTTTCATATTTTGTTAAAATCCACTCACATATGGCCAATACATAAGTGTAATACAATACATTCAAATTATTACATTGATCCCCCTTTAAAAAGCTCCACTATGGCTAGAATGCTACTTGAGCCATGGCAAGAAAAGCTGCCAGTGCTATTGCACACCATTTGTACCATGGAATGTTCCATGATGGTGCTGAAAATACATCCTTTGCATCCAAATATAATGGAACTTATTTGTGAGGGATGTTTGTGTAGTAAGAGGGAATACTTAAGTTTTGGTTTAGCAGAGCTGGTGTGGATTTTAAACACACAGGCGCTGATGCTGTTTTTCCCTCCCCCCGGCTCATCCCATCTTGTAGCGGAGCGATGGGACGATGACCTGGACTAACATCTGTTCACCAACTGTGCAAAGCCTTCCTGTCATCGTGCTCCTCCGTGTTTACATCTCCCTCTCAAAAGAACTAACCAGCAGTACATGAAAAACAGGACCTCTGAGCATTTAACCCGGTTTTCCAGTGTTTGAAGGAATATTAAAACCAAGCTCTTGCGGTCATTTTTGTAATCGTGTCACTCCCTGTGGTCACTGATGAGGGCCGACGTGGCAATGTTTCCATTCTCCCTTTCACAGCCTTCCCTCTTTTTCCGCTCATTGATGAGCCACGTGAAACCTCTCTCCCGCCTCACTCTTGCTGTCTCTCCCTCCCTCTCTCTCTCTTCCTGTCTGAGCTGAGCCGAGCAAAGTGTTTTTCTCTGGTGGGTGCGTTCAGACAGGCTGTGCTCCTCTGCGATTTATGGTCTTTTTCTATCGTCAGAAACCCAGAGGGTGGTCCGGGGCTCTGCAGGCTAGCATTGTCACCAAAAAAAACCCACTTGTAATTACAACTCTTGTCAGTAAATTACTGTGACAATATTGGGTAGCGATATATGATTATATCAAGACTCAACCCCTCAGCCAGCAATCATCCTTTGAGTTCAATCTTCATTGGAACTTAATGATTTATATATATTTTTTTTCTTTTAACAACACTTAGTGTAATGGCACATAAAGTGTTTGATCGCACTCAAGTCAATAGTTCTCTCTTGTACCATCCCTCCAGCCACTGATGTGGATCGAGGCAGAAAGCCAGGTATGTCTGCAGTCCAAAACAGTCTGTAACGTAATGATTCTGGCAGACTTCATCATACTGGTCTCCTCTCACCTGACCTCAAAGGAGCAGTTAAAATGGTGGCACAGTCACAGCCTAAACCCATTTCCCCCCTGATGGATGGCTGTTTTGGGGGGTTTTCTAAGAACACATTTTAGCCTCTCTGCCTCACTTTCCAAGGCTATGGGGTTCCTGGCACAGTCCCCAGCCTCTGTGCCCCCCCTGCCAGAGCCAGAGGAGAACCCAAACACAAGGGGGTTTGATGTCAGCAGCACATACTGTAAGAAGTCTGTTTGTCCGGTGCCGTTCCAAAGCAAACCCCTTTAGATCCACGTTCTGTCAGTATTACATAAGCTTATGATGTTGCTTCCAATATGGATATAGACAGATGATATAGACATGGGGAAACAACTCGCAAATGGCAGCCTGACCAAACTGACTAATAGGTTTAGTACATCATTTCTGTTGATTTCCACAAGAGAGGGAGAAAAAAACTGAAAATAGGGACCCGCAGTGGAATGCAGTACTTAAGCCATTACAGCCCGTTAAATTGTTCATCTCGGTGATTTTTTTTTTTTTCTTCTAGTACATATTTTGATGTGCTCTCACTTAGATATTCTGAGCTTTGCTGGGCAGTGTGCCTGTGCGGTGAGTCACCTAATGATTCCAGTGTGGGCTGCAAGGAGAAAAAGCCACTCAAGTGTATCCAAGTCCACTAGTAAAAGAGTTTATTTTGCAGCAGCAAGTGGTTCTGCGTTGCTGCGATCGTTCCTGTAGAGAGTTTGAATAAAACATCTTTAGAGGGAAGTTGACAAATAGATGCCCAGAGAAATGTACAGAAATAACGGAGGGATGAAAAGCCTGAGTTCCTCTTTTTGAGGCGCAGAGAATGAGTTATTACCTGAGACAGGTGTCTCCCAGACCTTTTCCCGATGAACACGAGCTGACTAGCTGCCGTTTCACGCTCCGTAAGCCACAGAGGGAGGAAAGCGAGGAGGAATAATTACTCACTGAAATGAGTGCCATGTTATGAAGAACAGGATCTAAACAAAGTAAGTGGGGAAATGTCATTTGGAGATGAAAAATCAATTGCAAGAAATAAATGAGCACGGAGGCAGTTTTTTTCTTTCTTTCAGATTTGCAATATGTAATGCACGTCTTACATTCAAGTGTGGCTGAAATCTCAGAATAGGCCCAAGAGTGCCTCAGACGTAAGTGAGATAAATGTTTTCTGCTCACGGAGAGGAAATGATTTCCGCTACACATATTTAACCAGTAATCAGTCAAAACCGATGAATTATTATGTTCCATACAAACCTATTTCCGTTTATAATCTCTCTCAGTATCACACTTTGTTTATCATTAAGCATGAGCAAGTTAAATTCTAAACCTGAAATTAGCTTGCTGCATGACTCACCATCACCTCGTCAAGGACAATTAATCATGGTAACGCGGCATCACCTGTTATTACTGTCATCGATGCTGGCACGGATGCAACCTCTCTTCCCGACCCCATTGGATGTATCCGGGCACCGGCTAAACCCTGATTGGCTGAGAGCATGTGTCCGTCGCTGGAGTGTGGGATGGACCCCAACACCCCCATGTCACAGAGAATTGCTGCTCAGGAAGCACCAGGAAAGATATACTGTCGACAGACAGCCACCTTCCCACACACATAAAGTTTTGCCCAGCAGACAAAGAGGGGCCGTTTTATATGTCAGAGTGATTACCAAGTGGAGATTAATGTGGGCTAGTGGGTGGTAGCGACTTTGTAATATTCTGCTGAATTAAATTGCAGAGACCTTAATCTAATTCTGGTTTTTCAGCGATTGTGCGGTAGTTCCCCGCCCGCAAACAAAATGATGAATCTGAGAAGAAATGTCCACACATATAATCTTATTCTGATTATCTCCACGAGTCTGTGTTGAGTGTGTAAAATCAAATAACAACCACAGAGCAATAACATACTGTGGTAGCAAATGCACAGTGGCTGTGGTTCAAGAATCACAAAGTACTTTAGAAACAGCTTTGGTTGTGACGTGTGTGACTGTGTTAGAGCAGGCAGCACATAAGAGAATGCCCACTGCTTTAAAAGATCATGGCTGACTTATATGTGTCCACGTTGAAATAAGATGGAATTTTGAACAATGTTCTATTGTTTTTAAATTGGTGGTGGAAAAAGATTCAAATTATTTGACAGCCAGCAGAAAGCACATTCTATTTCTATTTCTATTTCTATTCTCTGCCCCTCCATTTTCACAGTTTGTGTGTCAGCAATTCGACCCAGTATCACAGCAGTTTGTGAAATACTTCCAAAAATTAATGTGACAAAATGTTTTGTGAAAAGTTTCAAATGGAGACTTAGTGTCCATGTGCATGAATCCTAGGGAGCAGATTTCATCAATATTGCATTATCTGATTGTTGTTAACACAAAACCAGAATCATCCTTTCCTAACCTAAACCAAAGTGAATCAAATATCAGAAATAAGAATTTGTTGCCCAAGCATCTAAATCCGTCCTGTCACCCTTCTTCTTCCCTTTCATCTCCCTTGTTTTTGCAGTGTTGTCAAGGCATAAACCTTACCCCAGACTGGATTCGTAATGGAATCTTTCATTCAGTCATAGAAACATGGTGCAGGCACAAAAGAGTTGTGCTGAGAGTCAGAAAAGCAATTTAACATTTTTACCCATGCACACATGAAATTGTGCAACAATTGTTCACCTTAAATGAACAATTACATTCAACCTTGAAATTTCTCTCTAACCAGTTTATTTTCCTCAAGATTGTATTGTACCTGCACTGTCGCTTCCTTTCTAAGTGCACTTTCCACATTCTTCCTTCCCTTGAACCTGTCCCCAAGCGTCCCCTGAGACGTATCGATAATGAGCAGAGACAGGGGACTTGCCTGTTTTTAATGACTGATGGATAGCCCTTGAAAAGGACACCACATTTACATGATGAACGAGTCAGGAGAATGATTGAGTGTGACATACAAGGCCCCGTGCTGCTCAATGCAATGGGAGCAACATTTATAATAACTTGTCAACAGCCCTCCATTTGCATCACATGATCCCTCCTGTTTTTCATAATGCTCACTACGGCCATCAGAATGATGAGAAATAGTGTTCCAGGCTGCCTGCGTGGGTCCTCTGAGCACTGCAATGCTCCTACTGAGTGATGGATGGGGAAATTAATATATCATCCTGAAATTTTTGAAACAAAAAGGGGTTGTACTGCAAATGAGACTGAAAAGATATAAAAGACAAATTGTACTCCTTGCCTGGTTGCTTAGACGAGCCTTTATGCATCTCCGGAGAAATGTATGATATTTAACATCTACTAAAACAAAGACAACTGGGAGTACAACGGGTTCCTTATAATAATTAGGAGTCAAGGGAGACAAATGAATTTCAAAACGCTAATTCACGCACTCTTCTGGTAGAGCAATGCCATCAAGTCGGTTTTAAGATAACACCGTGTTCTTGTGTTTATAGAGTGATTTGCAGCGCCGGCACTGGGCATGCTTTTCACCATCGATAAACAGCGTGTGGTGTGTTTCCCCTCAGACCGCGGCTTCTGTGACTGTGGGACGTGTGAGTGTGACGAAGGCTGGTCAGGAGATGCCTGCCAGTTCCAGGAGGAGTGTAACCTCCCCAACAAGAAGAGCAAAGAGCTGTGCAAAAACCCACAGGGGGTGGTGTGCTCCAACCGAGGTACTGTGATCACACACACACACACACACACACACACACATGCACACATGCACATGTATACACAGAATCAGTCTTAAAGAGTGCACTTAGAATTTAATCTACCAGTACTGCATATTCACAGACACATACTGACACATTTACCACAAAAAAATTATATGAAATTACACTTTTAATATTTTGCTTTAGTACCACTTTCCAACAGCTGAGATATTCAGTAAAGTTGTAACTAATGGCTCTCCCAAAAACGCTTTGAAAGCCAGTAATAAGCCATCTATAAAGAAAAGTCATATGTTGCTAGGTTGGGAAACCTACTGCACAGCTCTGATTTCTTATCATTGGATACTGTAGCTTATATGCTCCAATGAGATTGTCCTTCTCAATGGCTTCTACCAATCAAATATATGGACAAAGTCAAGCTAACAGGCGGTGACTCCACTGGTTTCCAAAATTAATCTGATTGGATGTAAGCTTATGAGAAAATGGCCTTACTTCTCACTTGATTTGCTCAGTAAACAGTTTAACAATACTTTTATGGTATCTATCAAGTCTTCATCACTACAGCATGATTTAGTAAATGATGCTCCCATTTAGAGTAAAATAGATAATAAAACAGGTTATGAAATTGGGCGTGGCTACCTTATGATTGACAAGTCGCTATCACAGCGGGTCCCCAGGATCTTAGTCACATCCAGTCAGGTAGCATTGCCTGTCCTCTGCAATTCTACCCTCTTGTCCAAAAGTAGGATTGATGGTGGCTGTGATGCACAACTCGAGTCTTTAAAATGGTAGTCCGCAAACTAAGTGGCAAAGTCACGGTGGATTTACACTTGTATTAACCATAATAAAGCCATTGGTTACAACTTGATAAGCCCTTTCAGTTCAGTTCTTACAGTTGAGGCAGATACTTGTGCTCTATCAGTGTAAACCATCTCTTTTCGCTAACGCAGGTACATTAAATAAATCCATGCATGAATCAGCATCATTGGGAAGAGTGACCTCTTGAGTTAACAATACTATAAGTAAGTATTGATAATTAAATGTCATCGTAAATCTCATAAGCCAGAGCTCATGTGATGCACAAAGTCCAGGTTTGTGTGTTTATGTCTGTGGACACTTGGTTGATCATTGGTACAATGAAGACACACACTGTGAGCAGATGTCTGGGATGACAACCCCTCACCTACCGAGGCCCAACCCCACCACTGGTCCCCAGCTAAATGAAGGATGAACACAAATGTGGGTGTCCGCTCACACACACACACACACACACACACACACACACACACACACACACACACACACACATACACACACACACACACAAATATAACCCAACCACCTTCAGACACCAGTCTAGCTTTGTTGTCACATGATGATGGCGCCTCCAATGCACATCTGCTAACCAGCTGGGCTCTTGGTCTCAAAGTTCACTGCATCAAAACGTACATCCATGCGTCCTTCCACCCATGACTGACCACATACTGCAAACATATACACACAAACAAACTTGACCCTTTTTCAGCAAAACTCAAAGTGACAGTTCACCCCAGAATCAAAAACACAGTTGCTGAGTTTTTACAGATACTGGCTGTAGAGATGTCTGTCTTCCCTGGACAATTTTGGCGCTCAGAGCACCAAAAGATATCTTTGACAACCTCAGCAGCAGTGAAAGAAAATAGTTCCGACATGATACTGCACACAACAGGGTCTGTAGATTGTTTTGATTTCTGGAAAAAGACATTGCTGGTGAGTTTTTTCAAATGTATTTCCAGAGTGCCATCTAGTAGCATTATATTCTAGAGAAGGAAGACATCTCTACTGCCTATTATCTCCAAAACTCAGAGACTTAAACCAGAACAATCTAGATGAATAAATAGCACTACAAAAAAAGTATTTTTTGATTTTGTGATGAACTGTCCCTAAAGCTGTTATCTTCAATAGGCACCTGCCACTGTGGTAGCTGCATGTGTAACAATGAGGACGACAGGGGTCTGGTGACTGGACGTTTCTGTGAGTGTGACGACAGCGAGTGTCTGGACGAGGACACCGGAGAAGTGTGCGGAGGTATGCCCTACAGACCCCGTCCCACCCCTTCACTCTTCACCCAAAGCAGAACAGACACCTTAGTTTAACAGATGGTGAAACTCTGTCTCAGTTGACTTATTTATTGTTATCAGCTGTCATACAAACTTTCCCCTTTGAAGCAAAACTGAAAGTTTATTTTTGTTTTATTAAAAAGTTTTATTAAAGCTCACATAATGCCAATTTCTACAAATTATTGCTTTTAAAAGTTCGTTCGTTTTCTTCCGCTTTATCCATGCGGGTCGCGGGTGATGTTACTGCTTTTATACCACCTTTTTCAAGGTGGAGCGGGGATACTGGGGCCAAATCCAGTGGCTCTATGGATGAGACGCCAGCTCATCGCAGGGCCCTTACTGATGGCAGTGGCTGCCACGAAGGTGCCAACTGCACATCAGGAGCAGTGTTGGGGTTCAGCATCTTGCTCAAGGATGCTTCGGCTTGTAGCTCAGTCCCGCCCAGGGGAGCCAGGGATTTGAACCAGTGAGCTTCCGGTCACTAGTCCTCAGCTCTACCCACTGAGCCACAGCCGCCCCATTTTAAAAGTAAAAAAAAAACAAAAAAAAAACAATCTTTTGAGGGAATCCAAAATGTCATGTCATCTTGTTAGCTACCAAGCTCGCCAGCGCAGCTAGGAATTGGCTGGGCTTTTTTTAGAGCTAGTTTTCCTTGTCTCTCATGTATCACAGAGGTATTCTTCAGTTTTTAAAAAAGATAACGATAAAAAAAAATGATGTTTTTGTCCATTTCCAAGGTTCCACCTGAAACTAAAATCTTTGCTTTTTTTTTTAACAAATTTTTTGTATTTATTTTTTTATACAGACTGTCATTTTTTTGTTCTGCCCTTACTGGTACAACAGCAAACAATCTGTAGATGAGCATGATGCTCTTTTTGAAGTACATTTTCTAACTAAACATAAGAAAACACATCAGCCCCATGTGTGCATGAAGGTTAATTGGGAGTTAAATGTAATTTGAGCTGTTCTCAGCCAACTGGATTTAACAGTGTTATACTCACCCCTGTGTTCTGCAGCTTGATTCTGTGCCTGTTTGTCAGGGTTAATTAGCCATTCACAAGTTCATTTTGAAAAACAAATTCTAACATTACCACTTAAAAGCACTCACGACAAATGTCAAATGTTGAATCTTAGTACATTGTGTTTTTGAAAAGGGCATCTTTTCTGATTTTGTTTGGCACAAATAGAACATCATCACCATCTGCAGTAATTATACGATCCTCTTTGAATCCTAAAACCTGAGAATGTAAATGAGTAACAAGGTGAAATCTGTTTAACGCTGAGGTGAACTCATCACTCTCGGATCTGCTTCCAGGCCATGGCCAGTGTTACTGTGGAAACTGTTACTGTGCTGCTGGTTGGCATGGAGACAGATGTGAATTCCTGTGTGACATCAGCCCGTGGGAAAGCAAGAGGAGATGCACATCTCCAGATGGCAAAATCTGCAGCAACAGAGGTCTGTTTACAGGCTTCAACACCAGCATACAACACACAACCAGAGTAGTCTGGGATCCCATCTTGTATGGTTATTTCATGATTGTTGATTCAATTATAATGTCAATTTTGAATGTGATATCATCATTAATGGAAATTTAAATAAGAAAATAGATGCATAATATTCACACAACACCTTACAGCTTGACCGTACAGCTACACAACTCATTAGAATCCATCCCAATGGTGACGATTCTAATTGAATTATGCTGCTCAGAAACAGGAAACAAACATTCAGGTTCATTTCCTGTCTGTTATCTGGAGTCATTAGAGGAGGAAAACGCGCTGTCCTGGAAGAACTGATGGAAATGAAGGGAAAGGATATTCAATCTAGATGTAAATACATTAGATCCCAGTATATCTGACCAGTTCAGTGTGGTCCACTTCTGCGATCTACCAGAGATGAGGGGTCATCTTTGACATCAACCTGTCTAAGTAAGAAGATGAAAAGCGATGAAGACAGTGGAAAAAGTATGGATAAAAATGCAGAGACTGGCTCAAGAAATCATCACACAAATTCCACTGAAAATCATCTGAGTTTGGTGGACAGGCAGTCAGAGAAAGAGCTTCACTAACCTGACTCAAGTGATCCTGAGGGATTTCACTAAAGCTCCCCCTTAAATTAATTACAGTAGACTGGCTGAGGGCTGGCTAAGTGGTAGGACTAAATGGTAGGCTACATGGACGGAGCCCCCTATGATTTATGGTTAAGTGCACAGCTGACACAGCATGAACAACCATTCACAGTGTACATGGTGTGGTATTCCATTGTATTCTTCTTTAAAGGCCATGCAAAGACAATCCCGAGAGTAACAAGAGAGAGGGATATAGGAAATATGAATGCAATTAAAAATGAGTCCGCATCGGTTTGAAATGATTTATTGCTACTGGTTTTTATGTGAAAATCAACCATGACACATTATTTCTGATGGTTCATTAAGCTTGACAGTGTTTCCCAATTCTTTCAAAAGCAACTGTTATCAATTGAATTGTCTATGGATTCCTTTATTGATTGCTTTTTGATCCATGTGGGAGAGAAGATTATTAGCTTTGATATAGTTTCATTATTCTCTCTGTTGAGCAAAAGCTTAGCTAAGAAAAAGCATTACAGTATGTACAGGAAGTCTTAAAGGTTTGGAAAGTTGATGTTTGAAAGTTTGAAGAATTGATTAAACAAAACAACCTTTTGACATTTAGTTATGTCTATTCAAGGCAAAAACAAAATAAGTATGATAAGGCTGCTGGCAAGGGTGGGTCACCTCACAACTTTTGATTGTGATAGATCTAGAGGGCATGCAAAATCTGCTTTTTGGCCAAGTGTAGAGATCAGGGTATTGAATGCCCCGTTCCCAAACTATACATAACCTCATTGATTAGTTAATAATGCAACATGAGTTACAGCTAGGGACATGGCGGATGAGGAGCTCTTGCCAATGCAAGGTCTTAAGGTCCAGTGTGCAGGCTTTACTGGCACTGAGCAGTGTGGTTGGAGATTGAAACCAACTGAGCACCCCTCGTCTCACCCTCCACGCCGAAGGCCGCTAAAAACACAAAACATGAAAGGCGCTCTCTAGAGTGAGTGTTTGGTTTGTTCCATTCAGGGCTTCTGTAGAAACTTGGCGGTGCAGCATGGTGGACTCCATGGCAGGTGCCCACTCCCTCTGTATATGTGCAGTAAAAGGCTCATTCTAAGATAGCAAATCTAGACAGTTATACGTTTGAGGTGATTATGCATTAATGAGAAAGTTATGATGACTAAATCCTACTCACAGGAGCTTTAGGGAATAGGTCAGGTTAGGTAAGGGCACTAGCTTCAGATCATGTTTTGGATCAAAAGGGCAAAAGGAAAATTTCCGGTGCTATTTCCAGTCCGGCTATAAACAATAGCACATTTCAAAATTGAGAAAAAAAGATCGCAAATTAGATTGTTGATTGTGATTGTGATTTAAATCGATCGTTATTTTTCGGGGCAGATTGGCCTCAAGTAGCGCGCCAGCCAGACAATTTGATTCTTATCTCCCATCCCTATATGACATGCCACCATTTTGCTCCAAATTAATCCTCCTTTAAAGCATCGGAAGATAATTCCTGGTGATTATAGGAGATGGATCAACAACGATGATTACATAAAGGCGGCTTGATTTGATTTCATCATCCAGTACAGATGTAGAGATGTGAAGTGTTTTGTAGAAGACTGTAAAATGTCCTCCCTCTCTCTCTCCTGCTGCGCTCAATGCTAACCTTTATCTCCTGCTTTGCTCACGCCCTGATATGGATGAGTGAGCGATTTGACTGACAGTGCACAATGGATTACTCTCTTACTCTGTTCCAACAGGCTGCCGACCCCCTCCGTCTGTTAGGTTCAACTAGTCTCCACAGTTGGGCTAATAATAAACTAACTGGCGTGCTGTCAAAATGACAACAGCCACACAATGCTGAAGGCTAAACACGTGCATCTGTATGCGGTTTTTTGATCAAAACAGTCTGAGTCTGCGATAATATGGTTGCATGAGGCACACAGAGAGGAAATGTTCCCTTTTGTGTGACGATAGAGGTCAAAAACAGTCTCTAAATATACAGATCGTTAATGCATTCTCTAAAGCGGCTCTGGTTCCATTTTACAGACTGTATAAAGCCTTTATAGAACGTTTCTGAGCAGTAACTGGTACAGGTGCTGTAATCTGCTCCGGTGAAGCCAGGCTGTGACATTTGTGGCAGACATAAAAGTGCATGGCTCCATAAATCCGAGGCTCCAGGGTTATGAGGTGGTGAGGGAGACCGAACCAAGGGCCAAGGGCCAGACACGCGCCAGCCACAGCCCACGGACTTGCCAGCTGGCCTGGCTCCCCTGGGGTTCCCTGTGCTCTGTCACTGCTGATAAGAGAAAATGGGATTTCCACTAGCTGCTGCTGCTCAGTTGACGCCTGGGCTAAGATGTAAAGCAAACAAGAGAGAGAGAAAGAAACAGACAGATACGTAGATTAAAGAAGAAGAATGACACAGGAGGAGAACTTGTATTTATCCTGTTGGATATAGCCTCTGCTGACTAGAAAAGTATATCCTGCCACCCACCACCCACATCTGTGGGAGAAGATTGCCCCCCTGTTAATAATCTCACTCGTTTTTTCTCAGTTCTCATTGTTGATTTATTTGGACTGTACAGCTGAAAAAAACAACAACCTTACAGTGTGAATTTACAATATGTGTTTGTGTGATTGGGTTTGTCAGGGACCTGTGTGTGTGGAGAGTGTAACTGTTACGATGTAGATCCCTCTGGCGACTGGGGAGATATACATGGAGACACCTGCGAGTGCGATGAGAGGAACTGTCATGCAACCTACGACCGATACACGGATGACTTCTGCTCAGGTCAGCATGAGGTTTTAGGATCATAAAAATACTGTACATGTATGCAGATATGCAACATTTACAGAAACTTTCCCTTGAAAAAAATGTTAAATTAGTGGCTCAGTGTCTTGGATATATGCCTGTTTGCTTTCTTAAAAAGAGTTAGATGAGGAGATCAACAGCACTCTTATGTTTGTCTTTCTAATACTCACCTGCAGCCAGTAGCCAGTTAGCTTAGCTTAGCACAAAGACTGGAAACAGGAGGGAGGCAGCTAGACTAGCATGAATCTTTCAAAAGGTAACAACATTTGCTTAGAAAAGCAGAACTTTAATGGACTATGACTAGTAATTTATTTTAGTCTCTGATGGTTGGCCAAGAAATAGTTAAGCAAGTTTTCATTGATACTTTAGGGTTTTTACAGTTTAATCAAACGTATGTGTGTTAGTTGATTGGCTGTAGAGGAGCTGGTAGGTCTTTATACCTTTGAGCCCAGAAAGCTGTTTCCTCAGGGTCTTTATGTTAAGCTAAGTTAACTAGCGAATGGCTCATTGGTGTCCATTTAGCAACTGTGTGGATGAGAAACTGATATCGGTCAATTTTCCTCATCTAACTCTCTGTGAGGAAGTTAGCATGGCCACAGTTGCAAAATGCTAAAGTATTGCTTTAAAGTGAACTGACCTATGCAATATACAGCTACTGGTATATCATTTTGTTTACCCTTTAATATTGTTCACCATCCAGTTTCTTGCACTTAACACACCAACAACAGCTTCCCATCTGATTCTACTCTGTTGCAACTCTGCAGCTGTAAAAAAGAAACTTTCCATAAAACTTAACAATAAAATGTAGAGGGCTGGGAATGACCTTTCACTGTTTCTCCAAGAATTAATGAACAACATATGATGGATGGTACCATTGTGCCCACAACAACTAATTTATGTACCAGAAAATATTTTAGCAATCTAGCACATACGCAGTTAACAACCTTCATGTGTAGTTCACTGCAGCAGAGAATGCAGGCACAGTTCACTTCTTTTAACATTTTGAATCTCATCTTTCTCTATCAGTTTCTCTCTGTTTATCCTCCGGACCAGTTTTAATCAAAGATGGTCAACCAGGAGCTTAGAGGAAGATAATGTTTGTTTTTTGTTTTGTTCTTTAAATTCCTCTTCATCAGTCTTCACACACACACACACACACACACACACACACACACACATCCACACACACGCACACATGCACACACACACACACACACATTTGTACTTTTCTGCTTCATAACCTACTCAACTCCCCACACTGCCTGGTGTGTCCACATCACTCAGTGGTGTTTTTTCCCCCTCAGTGGGCTTAGTTGAATTTTCCTTGTACAAAGCCTCCACTTTGTTTCACCCCTGTGCTTCCTCCACCTCTTATCTTTTTCCTCTCGACAGGTCATGGCCAGTGTAATTGTGGCAGGTGTGACTGCAAGGAGGGATGGGCTGGGAAGAAGTGTGAGCATCCTCTGTCCTGCTCCTTGTCTCTGGAGAGCAGTGTGAAGAAGTGTCGCGGAACGTCCAATTTGCCCTGCTTCGGACGAGGTACCTGGTCTTCCCATCCGCTCCTGTTGCCATGGTTACTGCAGCAGGCCTGTACTCCTCCTCACCTCTTGGTGTAAAATAGGCCATTTCCAGTGTTTCACAGCTCTTAATCCATCCTTAAGAGGGCTGGAGACATAAATCTGATAGTGTCTTTAAACAAGCCGTAAGCTGAAAAGCAACTATGCATTGCATTCACTCTGTGGAACAATATCCTAAACATGGATGTTGTAATATTATGAAAGGTAGTGTCATCAAACAATAGAACAAAGACTACAACCCATCATGGTATCTGTTAAAGGACTACAAAACCCATAGTCAGCTGGGCAGGCATGACAACACTTGCTGCACAGCTGAACCATATAAGCTGATTGCAATAGTGAGGGAGCTGAAAATAAAGGGACAGGAGACAATAACCATGTTTCCATAAAATGGCAAGTGAATTCTAAGTGAACTTTTGAAAGTTTGCAAATAATAAAAAAAAATGATAATAATCTGGTGCGCTTCCAACTGTTTTGAGTGAACGAACTAGGCTATGGAAAGGGTCATTTTGTCAGAGGATGATGCGGTGTGGGCTACGTGTCTACAGAAGTAAACAGAGGCTAGAGGTAAACGAACCAGGAGACAAATGGAGAGAGGTCTTCAGGAATTACTTTCGATAGGGCAAGTTGGAATTGTTCTTGCATGTCAGCTAGCATTGGCCAAGTTCCGCACAGCAGAGAGTGGAAACAGCTGATCAGTCACGTTTGCTGAATGTTCGCTACGTCAGAGTGTATTTGTTTTTGTAAAATCTGTTTCCATCAAACATTTTGTTCATTAACGCTGAGTCGCAAAAGACTTTTTGTAAATTCTTTTTTTTTTCAAATGTTTCCGTTTGCATAAACTTTCTGGTGTGACATTCACAAATGCACCCAAAAATGCTTTATGGTTACATGGCTAATGATTGAGATGTACAGCAAGAAACAGGTCCTTAATCATGTTACCAACAAGACATCAAAACAGGTGTTTTTATTTAAATCCCTGTCTTGGATACTATGCAGGATTTGTTGGTTGCTCTTGGTAGACACTCCATTCAAAGTTAACCCCTCGTCCCAGCTCAGTGGTTCAGACAGAGAGAGACAGCACAGTGGTGGTTAAGCAGGCAAGAGCATGAATGAAAATAGAGAGTTGATTAGTGAGAACAAAGCAGTGAATTTGGTAAATAAAATATTATTTTCGTATTGTTTGACAGAGGTTACTTTCCAAACAAAACACACCCACACAAGCGCTGCAGATCCTTTGTAATTATGTGTGAATACAGCCCAAGTGTAGTGTCATCCTGTCTGCTGTTTGCCTCTCTGCCTGTGTGTATGTGTGTAACCCAGCCCTCAGTCAAACAGATACATAGACCTGCAGCTCTTCATACATAAAAGACCAAGAGCACAAGAGAGAGACGCAGACCGCGTTGTAACATGGTCAATACGTTTTAATACAATCCCAACCTCACACCTGGCATACCGTTATTGGCTGGGGGCTAACCATCCACTGCCATTTGGACCGAGAAACATCTCGAACACAACAAAATATTGAGAAAATAAGAAAATACAGGCATAGGGCGGGGTCATTTCTGCTGGGTCATAAATTATGATTGTGAGGGATTACTTTTGTATGAGACTATCCATTGTCTTTTTAAGAAAATCCTACATAGTATAGCTTTACATTGGCCTGATAGGAAAAGACTGAATTTAAGTAGTAAAACAATGCCTCACTGTCTTGATGCCATACACCCATGGCTCACAAGCCCCTAGAGAATAGCTCCCCACATTTCAAGACATAGCAATATACTCACATGCAGGTTGCACTACTGCTTGTCAATGTGTGTTAGGATTTTGTCCTGATATGTGCGCTTGTGCTCATATATATGTATTATATGTGAACATTTATATGCCTGAGTGAGATTAAGGGACACTGTTTGTCTGCAACAGTGTAAGCCACGGCTGGGAGAGCTCTCTCAATAGAACAAGCTGTGGGTCGATGTGTCGAGATTTATTACAGTGCACTGTATGCTTCATTAGTGGCCATTCTGGTCAGGGGAAGCTTGTTTTCTTGGAGCCTCCAAAATGTAAGGCCTAATACTAATATTAGATACGGATACTGAGGCAACACTGGAAACCCAATGCAAGGGTCCAAGTTGTGCTTCAGTTGTTGTCCCAGTCATGCACCCTTGAGGCTGTTGATTGATGACAGTAAGGTAAAATCGAGGGAATAGATAAACAAAAAATGTAAATAACAAGCTATTTGTATCGTAGACTATAAATGAAAATCTATTTACAATGAAGACATTTCTACTTTGGAAACTTGTTTCTGAATGTTGTGTCTAATTAGAACTAATTAGTATTGAATAAAGAGGCAAAAATAAAGTTCACGGGAAATTAACATTCTTAGGTATAATTTATCAAGAAGTTGATGCTTAAAAACTCAACTGATCATCAGGACTGTGTAGGTGTGGTTTTATCATATTAACAAAACATAAGCAAACAACCCCACTACTTTCATCAGATTCAGATTAAAATACTGCTCATCCCTGATTGGTGCACAAGCGTACGATATCACCTTATTCTGCTTACTTAAAGTAGTGAGCTCAGACAGACAGCATGGCACAGACAGAAATCTCTCACTTGAAATAACCAAAACTGTTCAAACTTTGGCAAAAATATGTCTTTTAACGCTATCGCTCAAAGTATTTTTAACAGCCTTTCGAATCTGTACCTGATGCACAAACCCTCAATTAAGATTAAACTGAACAGACGTACACAGCCCGAAAGCTTTCTAGCCAGTAAAGGGTGAAACAAATTACTCACCTTTCGCAAAGCTGCACTTATTAATCTTTACAGGCAGTGGACGTAAACACCCATGGCCATATCTGTGATATACTGTATCAATTTAAAATATCATGAAACTAATTGGGTGAGTTGGGATCATATTTTGAATTGAGTAATCCAGAATGAAAGGTATTTATAGTCACGTTGCTTTGGAGGTTTAGATATCGCTCTCCCTAAAAGAACAGATGAATCAATGTTTAAGTTTTAGGCAACTGTGCAAAGCTGAAGTCAAGAACAAATCTGCAGAGGTCCTATGTGACTTTGTTGATATCAATGTTCAACCTGTGTGTGGATAATGTACTGGTGCAAAGCAGTTCCTTAGAAAAAAAATACAAATTTTGCCTTGGATTTACTCAATGGTCGTAAAAATAAAATCATAAAAAAATAATAATAAAAAAAAACCATCTGCAGAGCTTGTAGAGAGGTGCAGAATAACAATATTTCTTTTCCTTAAAAACATAATTATGATTGTGAATCAATAATTTTAAAATATTTGTCGGGTCCAAAATGATTGTTTTGTTTATGTCTGTCTAAGAAATCTGATGGTTGGTTCCAGCTTCTGACAAGGTTTGTCAGCCAATGGTATAACACTGTTGGTATCACAGGGTGTCTGTGTTTTGTCTTAGTAGTTAGTAGTAGTTTGTGTAAAACAACACAAGAATGGCTGAGCTCTTCAGTATGTGCCTAGCATTAACAACATTACCGTTAGCTAGTGTTAGCAACATTAACATTTGCATGCTAGAGCTAGCAACATTATCAATGTTAACTAGTGCATTGAGGGACGACCTGTCGAGGGGGCAGATGAATCGAAGAACAGCGGTAACATGCATGCAGTAGGGGAGAGCTGGAATGCCACACTGATCGGCTGAATGTTATAAATGACACCTTTAGCTGATTTCGCTTGATAGCTTAGGAGTAATGTAATGAAACCAGGAACATGGCTGGTTATGTCAGCTTGAAAATCACAACTAAAGGAAATAAAGACCTAGCAAAATTTGTTTTCAACATGTTGGAAGGGTTTATATTCAAGTAAATTTGAATAAAGAAAACTGTTGTAAAGTCTCCCCAAGATCAGATCAGACACAAGTTATTTCTTCCATAACTAAGCTAGACAACATTCAGCAAAGTCCGTATTGCAGCATAGCTTTGTTCAGACAGATACTATGTCCAGAGTTAACAATGCACAATGGTCACTTTACTGTTGTTCTTAAACTGACTGACAACCTGCATTGTTCCAAATTACGTACGCTATGGTCATTTGTTATTAAGATAAATTATCAAGTAAGATAATGCACAAGTCTTCTGAGGCATCCCTTGTACCCATATTTTACACTGCTGCAGCAGCCTTAATCAATCTGCTTTACAGTGCTGTATGAGCCATTGTTCAGTGTAGCATTATTCCATTCATTTTGCTCTGAACATTGGTGTAGTTTTCTGGGAAATACTGAGCAGTGTCCTTGTACTTCAGGATGAGGCAATAAGAAAAGGTAAAGCCGGCTGTACTCTGTTGGTCTCACAGTGATTCAACTTAATAATGTAGGTGGTGGTGGGCGATACTACAGGGAGCGCAACCTGCCTGGTCACAGGGCTCTGTGGATTTAACAGGGGTTAATGTGAAGCATTGATTTCCTGTTTCATTTGAAATCCACAGCCTTTCAGCCACGTCCGTGATCCAAATGTAAAGACAGTATATGTGGGCTGCAGCATACTGTGTGTTATTCTAGTGGCCATACACATCCTTCACAACCATGCAGGGGAAAGCTGCTGATTAGATCAGGCACCTGAGACAGATAGGGAGCAGCCGCTTACATGGAGACGATTACATCAACAAGTCGACATCACCATAAGTCAACAATGGAACAATAACATCAGTATGGTAACAAAACCTAACATATTGTAATGACTATAGGAAGTGTGCTCTGCACAGAGAACTAATTTGTTGTCTTTGAATACATCAGCTGTTCATTACATATTGTGGCTGCTCCATAACAGATGCCCTCAAACCAATTCCACAACAACAGGGCTGAGCAGACATAGTGGCCCCCCTCATATAATAAAACAGCAAAGATCAATTTGTGCTAGGAGAGTTAATTAGCTTTAATTCCTCCAGCAGTACCTTTAAATTATCTCCAATTGCTGCACCAAAATGGAACTCTAAATTACCCTTTAAAGTTCCTGCGCAAAAGAACAATTAATGGGATCCATCAGTTCCTCCTTTTAAATATAACTTATTTTTCTGCCATCCCTGTCCATTCAGTGACGATCTACAGCGTACATTTACACAACATGGCACAGTGATGAAGAAATGTGAATAGAAATGTAGATCATTAAAAATATGAATCAATCAATGTCTTTTTTTTTTACATTAAAGTTCTTTTGGATTAATTGTTTTACAAGGGTTTTGGAATAATATCATAATTTTTATAATGTAATCAATCTAGAGAAAGAAGAAAGAAGAAAGAAGAAAGAAAAACAATGCTCAAACTAAATCCTCAATTTGAATAAAGTGCTTCATCTGATTTAATGAGTTAGTACTTTATCAAATCAACTTTGTTTACCTAACTTGTCATTCTAAATAATGATCATGTCCTGAGGCTGTGCTTCGGCAGTGTTAGAGCCAAAAAAGCTTTTTTATTGCTGTTGAAAATGTTGTGTTTGGCTAAACGCTAACAAATAGAATTAGGTTGTTATTTTCAGGCAGAATATTTAGTGTGATAAAAAATTGGAAAAGAAAACATTTGTCATTTTTCAATATTTTCTTTTACTTTTGGACCTCACAACACTGAGGAGTTGATGGAAATGTTTTGGGTTGGAGTTGGAAACAATCGCAGCCATCCAGGGAATCGAACTCTATAAATAAATTAGTGTAGCATAACTTCTTCTGCATCTGTGCGGAAATGTTGTGTTTAAACAGAATGAGACAAGCAAAGACATGCGAGAACAAAAAAAAGAAATAAAAAACCTACGCAGCATTCGTATGTTGATTTAGAATTCAAAAGTCAATGTTATTTGAAGCTTTGAACTGACTGTGCATGAACTAAGTGCTTAGGATGGCATGTGATTGCATGTGTGGTTGTATTTGATACACTGTCTTTTCCAAAGTATGCTCAGTTGGTTCGAGGGTTTGAAGATCGCAACCTCTGGAAATAAAGTATTGTTCAGATGGAGTTCATCGCAAGGGTTCGATAGATATCAAGAGATGTGAAGGGGAAGGAAATTGGAGAGCGAAGAGAGAAGGTCTGTGAGAAACGGGAGACAGGAAGCAGGGTAGGAGAGTAAGGGAGAGAGAGAGAGAAACTGAAGGAGACAGACGTAGAAAATCACTTAGGCATGGGTGAATGCGGCTGCTGAAGATGGCAGCTTGAGCGGAAAAGCCTTGAAATTTGAGACAGCAGCTTCGGAGCTTTTCTTCCTGAGAGGTGGAGGCAAGACGCTTGTGGCTAGCACATTCTTTCTGCCGTGGTATTTCCTCAAGGAAACACCTGCTTTCAACGTCTTTCTGCTGATTCTTGGGATTCCTTTCTCTGATCTCTGTAGTGGGGCCTGTTGGAGACATTACCTACAGTATGTGTGTGACTGTTAATATTTTAATGGCACATACACACCTTTGTCATTACTGTACTCCAATATCTAATGGTTGCCATAACGTTAAAGGGGAAGGCCAGCAATTTTTTATAGTCCTATTGTACTGTAAACTGGGAATGGACACATCAAAAACACCCAGTGCTCTTGACTGACCACCACCCAGCTAACATGTTTTATCGATAATTAAATGCCAAGCCATGGGCACAGCTTACTAGGTATTTAGAACAACACTGTAAATGAAAGGGCATGCTATCAGCCAGGCACACATAGGGCAAACATTGGAAGCACAAAGGAACCAGCTGCTAACTGAGTGGACCCACCTAGAATGGTTAACTAAAGGCTGGACAATCCTGACCTTGAAGGATACCCAGAAGGGGGCAATCCAAACCAACTACAGGCCTATAACCTGCCTCTTCATAACATGGAAGCTCCTGTCAGGCATCATTGTAGCTAGAATAGGTAGGCACATGGCTCAATTCATGAGCGGGTCTCAGAAACGAATTGGCAGAAACACCAGAGGAGGAAAACATCAGCTACTGGTTGACAGATCAATCACCCAAGATTGCAAGACCAAATAGACCAATCTAAGCACCATCTGGATTTACTACAAGAAAGCCTACGACTTGATGCTGCACACATGAATGCTGGAATGATTGGAACTGTATAACATCAACAGGACACTAAGAGCCTTCACCAAGAGCTGAATGGGACTGTGGATGACAAATCTAGAGGCCAACTCAAAGGCAATTGCACAAGTCACCATCAAGTATGGGATATGACAAGGAGATACCCTGTACCAACTTCTGTTCTGTATAGGCCTGGGCCCCCTCACCCAGGATATGGATACCGTTTTTTGAGTGGAGCAGTCATTGGCCTTCTCCTCTACATGGATGACATCAAGCTATATGCCAGGAGCGAGCGAGGCATCGACTCACTGATTCACATCACCAGGATCTACAGCAACTACATGAGAATGTCATAAGGCTAGATAAGTGTAGTTGGATGGTATCAAAGAGGGGGAAGATGATCAGAACTGAAGGTTAAGGGGTTGAACTACCAGAAGGCAACATAGTAGATATAGACAGCTACACGTACCTTGGGGTCCAGCAATCAAATGGAAACCATAAGGAGGCTGCTAGGAAAGCAGCCAGAGTCAAATACTTAAATAGAGCAAGGCAAGTCCTGACAAGTCAGCTGAATGACAAGAGCATGAAGAACAAGGTCCAAGCAATCAACACCTACACCCTGCCGGTCATCAGACACCCCGCTGGCATAATAAGATGGCCAAAGGAGGAGATTGAGGCAACTGATATCAAGACAAGGAAGCTCCTCCCAATGCATGGAGTCTAGTATCCAGTAAGCAGAAGATAGGAGGCTGAGGACTAGTGAGCGTCAAAGCCACTATCCAGGATGAAACAACAAACATCCATTAGTACATCAGGAAGATGGCTCAAAGTGATGAACTGCTAAGTGAATACCTCAGGCAGCGGGAGAAGGAAGAGCAGGAGCAAACATCATTAAGGACAAACCCCTGCACGGTCTGTACCATCGAAATCCTTGACATCCTCTCCACCAGTCCTTAACATTGCTGTTGGGTGACTTTATGCCATTCCTGGCACAACAATTTAAGCATCTCAGCTTTGTTTGATGGCTTGTGACCATCCATCTTCCTTTTGATCACATTCCAGAGGTTTTCAATGGGGTTCAGGATATTTGAAATTTGGACTCATCGAAGAAGATGACCTTACTCCAGTCCTCTATGGTCCAATCCTTATGGTCTTTTGCAAACAGCAGCCTGGCTCTTCTTTGCTTCTCATTGATGAAGGACTTTTTTCTAGCTTTACACTACTTGAGCCCTGCCTCTAGGTGCCTGTGTCAAACCGTTCTTGCTGTGCTCTTCACCCCAGCTGCCATTTGCCATTCTTTTTGTAGGTCACTTTACGTCATCCAATGGTTGCTGAGTGACATTCGAATGAGTTGCCAGTCATGCCGGTCAGTGGAGAGTTGTTTCCACCCTCTGCCGGGCTGTAGCTTTGTGGTCCCCAATGTCTGCTGCTTGACCATGTTATCATGAACCGCCATCTTAGAAATTTTAAGGACGAAAGAAACCTGATGCTCACTGTATCCCTCTGCCAGTAAAGCCAGAATTGAACCCTTCTTTTCCTCACTCAAATGGTCACTCACATGGTCAATAGTTATTTTTTTCCAATTACTTTTGAAGTACTACTAGATAAGATATTTTTCAGGTGATCGCCTATCAGGTAACCTAATCAAGGTTCATTTATATATATGGTTCATTTGTGTTGGAATATTTTATACACGCAGACATTCATAGTTCGTGTTCATAGACTTCAGGAAGCTTCTTTAAAAGCAGAAGAAATATATGTCATGAAACTGATTTGACGGATAGAGTTGTACTATCCGTGAAGGTCTTGATGTATAAAAGCAGTGGAGTGCTGTTTTAGGATTGTCAGTTTGCTTGAGCTTCTGTGATAAATGATGTGACAATAATGATGTTGCACTGCCTTTAACCAGATCTGTGTGTTAATGGTTGCATTTAACCTGGAAAACCAGACCCTCTGTCTCTGCATCAAGAGAATCAGAGAGTATTGCTCACTGCATCTAAATGGACTGATTACTGCTGCCTACTTGTACTTGTGCACATAACTGTGTGTTTTAAATAACTGCCATACACTTAGCACATCCTGACACTGCTAATACACCTGTTTGATAGGTGCTTCACTTTGGGGGATAATCATTGCTTTCATTCACACCACAGGATGGAAGAGACTGCACAGAGGGGTCTGTCATTAGACTGGATTCATTGTATGTGGTGTGATGCTGAATTCATTGCAGCTGTCACAGAGGTGACTATGAATTCAAGGCACAAGAGACGCAAGCTTTTGAGATACTATGGCTGCCAGAGTGGTTTTAAAACAACCAATCCATGGTGTTCGGTGATGAGTCTCAGAAAATCATATTCAAAATCCAGGTTTAAGTATAGTCACATTTTGTTTTACGTAATTAAGTGAATATCAGTGAATACATTTAGATTTAACACTGCAACTTCAATAGTTTTTGTGTTTTTTGATGCTGGAACTGCAACAGTAGGTGTAATAGTTAAGAGCATTGTTTGTGCTCTTGCCTTTGTATTAATTTGGCAGCTCTATGGTGAGAAAAATGTCACAGCTGTGGTTGTCTGTATGCAGATTAGCCAGTGCAGCACAGTTTTGGTTCTCCTTTTGACATGAAAATGGGCATGCATTTTCCACTGGGTTCAGACCACTTCACTAAAAATTGTTTATGACTCAGTCTAGTTGAGAGAGTCAAGCACACAGAAATCTCCAAAAATCACATAAAATGGTTTAATTTTTGTTTGGATTGTGCAGCTTCCCCTTTGGTTGGAATTGTAAACACACTTTTCAGTTTCACACCAAAACACTTCAGTGTGCCTGTGTAAGAAGTGACAGTGATTGATCTCCTGCTGCTTTGGGTATTAGGGCTTTCCCTTGATGTGGATTGAGTCCCTGTACCACGGTCTATCTGTGATCTTTAGTTTGAAGTTTGGAGAAATTGTGCATGATTTTCATTTTTTTTTTTCCAATAGCTAACAAGCATCTGTCAAGACTGAAGCCACTTAACAAAAACATACAGTCTATAAACACCCCATACATGTCTCAAAATAAACTCAGGCAGCATTACATAAATGATTAACCTTTTACCTTTGATTTTATATAAATGTTTGCATAAATCTGTTTCATTATACACTATTAATAACACCCTTTCACTCC
Organism: Sparus aurata; assembly: GCF_900880675.1. Classification (NCBI taxonomy): domain Eukaryota; kingdom Metazoa; phylum Chordata; class Actinopteri; order Spariformes; family Sparidae; genus Sparus; species Sparus aurata. Next base: position 12,202,632 of record NC_044195.1, on the reverse strand, counting down.
TTTGTAAGTACCAAGAATTAATCGAAAATGCAACAATTTGCTCGTATATCCTTTATTTTTCATGCGCTCTTGCATGCAATAATTAATTTTTTTTTAAAAACTAATTACTGCAACAATGGTTCCAACCACATATTTAGTATTATCACTCACTGTACAGTATGTGAGTATTCTAGTTTTCCCTCTCTAAAAACCAGAAGCAGGAAAGTAAAAACATAAAGAATAATAATAAATGTGTAAATAAAAGAATACTGTAAATGTTTTTTGTAGCTTGAATATGTTCGCGGATGTTGGAAAATGTGGTCACTGAACACACTTTGTGTAATAACAATGAAAAATTGTATAAGGTTTAGTCCACATTCTGTTACATTGACCGTGTGAAGAGTTTGACAACGTGACTTCAGGTTTTGCCATTGCATATCAGCGTTTTAATAAGAAAACTAAACAGGGTGGATAGACATCTTTGATAATGGCACCTTGCTTTAAAATATTTAATAGACAACATACATGCTACAGACACATCAGGTCTCTGCATTGCAAATCATTACTGAGTATAGTAGGCATCGCTGAGGAGGTGTTCTGAGCACAGACTCTTTATGGTGGCACAGGCTTTTCCGTCTCTTTTCATCAGCTTACACCAATGATCATGATCATGACTAGTTAAATGCATGGTACTCGGCACTCACACACCATTTGTCTTGACTATTGATATCAGGGCAGAAAGCAGCAACAGTAGCAGAAGTTTTGATATACTGTATATGTTATCAAACTTACTACCACAACAGACACACTTACTGCTCTCTGTCAGTGATAGGTTCTGTGACGTTCTACGGACTTCACACAACTGCAGCCTGCGTCATTTGGACCAGCTGACCACCTGCCTCTTAAGGGAATGTGCATGAACGTATGAAATAACAAAATAACACAAAAAAATAATAAATAAAAGTAGCAACATAAGAAGTATCATTGTTTCCAAATGTAATGGAGTGAAAGTAAAGATTTTTCTCAAGAAATCTACTCAAGTAAGAGTATGCTGCATTAACACTACTCCAAAAAGTACAATTTACCCTAAAAATTATAGCTTTTTAGAGGAATAACTTGCCTACATCCAGTATTCATCTATTTAACAATGTATTCACCCTGTGTAGCCCCTCTCCTCTCTTGTGCTGCACTGCAACATGACTGAGCTTGCACCTTGGCTCACTTAAATGGCAAAAAATGAGCTTGCCGCTCACCTGCCCTGTGTTTATGCATAGATTTGTGCTCAGCTTTTGAAGAAATAGATTTAAAATGTCTCAGACTGGCAGCTACTGATGTGACATTGTCATTAAGGTGTCATTCACCTTAGACAGGATGACGAATTAAACATCACACGTACACGCTGGTATAGACAGTGTGATGACCGGAGAGATAATCGATAAGGCAGGGGTGTTATGACATCACCGGTTGCTAGGGTAACTGAGTCCCTAGAGCAGATGGTGATATGTTGAATGTGAGGCAGGAAGAGAGGTTGCTACAAAGAGAGCGACAGAGAGAGAGAGAGAGAGAGAGAGAGAGAGAGTGTGTGTGTGTGTGTGTGCGCGCGCGTGGGGCCATAAAAACTGACAGTGATACGACATGGACAACACATTAGATGACGCTGTCAGTCGAGTGGCTGTCTTGTAGATCCATGTTGGGCTGTATTTATTGCCCCTAATTCCACTCAATGAGTCATCAGAAGATAAAGGCGGGCACATACACATTATGAATATGTTTTAGGTGTTGTTTAGTGGTACTAAACACAAAATGTACCCTGCAGGGCCACAAACAAGGAAAAACTCTCAGAGTGAATAATGACTGTGCAAAAAGGACACACCAGGCTCAATAAAAACAGGAGCAGAGAAAGAAAGGAGGAGAAAGAGAACCATTCGCTATGCTGTGTTTTAACCATCTGTCTTCACTGAGCTGGGAAATTCCCTTTGTGCAATTGTTTTTCATCGTGGGCAGCTTACCTGTTTGTAGCCCTTCTGGGTCTTTTGTCTGCGGCATCAGTGGGTGGAAACATTTAAAGATTTCTAACAGTGTGTGTCCGTCTCGTTTGTCAGTAAAGCATGGAGCACACAAAACAAATGCATAATATGTCCTGGTGATGCCCTTGGTTATGCACTGTTGCTCTTGAGCTCTTTTTAAAGCAAAATGATGTAACCTTAAAATTACATTTAAATGTACCTTAAAATAACAGCTTCAAAATCATTTTGTACAATGCAGTGTCTTGTAATAGGTCCACCCATCCGGACCATGTAACTTTGGTGAGAGGGGAGGATCACAGTGTTACGTATGTGTTTACTTCACCATACAAGTTTTCAACTCATAACGTTGTTATGACGTAAATAGTTTTGTTTGCAGTCCTAATCCTACATTAGATTCGACAGTTGTTACAGACCTGGGATTTGTATTTATGACAGTGGTGTCGCATTTAGAAACTGTGGGGGATGCCAAATTGCTCAAAATGCCAATTTCTACATGATGTTGCTTTAAGATAGTAATTGGAAAAAGCACACTCTGCATGCTTAGGTTGAACTTGACAACATTTCACTCCTCAGTAACATTGTTGCTAATAATTCAGTAGCATTGATAAAAGAACAAATCAGTTACAGTAAGTAAAATGTTCACATCAAACCTTCTCAACACACACAAATCAACATGACCGTTTAAATAACTCACCATTAAATTCTAGTTCCATGCTGGAGATATCCAGCAGTCTCCTCCTGTGCTTCATCACTATATGGACCATTTATCTGTATTCTTCTCCTCACTTCCTTCATTGCAGCAGTAATAATTACTACAGCCACAAGAGATCGCCGTCTACCAAAAAATGTACATAAGAGTCGTAAAAAGCTTCTTTCATTTTCAATGTTTATAGCTGTTATTTTTAGCTGTTATTAGAAATCATGACGTGCATTTAAGAAAACCAAATATCTGAGTGTGCAACACATCCTCGTTCACAAATGACTGAATAGGTCAACTGCCAGTGACATCCAATACGACAAAGATTACTGTTCCAAGGACAACATCACTGTTGTAAAATACCAGCAACAGGCTTAGAGGACCTTGGTTGGTTTGATTTAGGCATGACAACAACTTAAACATTGTGGTTAAGCTTTAAATAAGTACATTGCTAATGTATCTTCAGTAAAATATGTACATAACTTCAGTTGTGTCAAATTAAGATTCAGACAACTTTATTAATCGCACCAGGGGCAATTTGAACAGCTTGCCCTGTAATCATACTGAACCATACTGTACAATGTAGAAACCAAAAAAAACACAAACCAAAAGCTGCGCCCAGGTCACACGGGTAGTGTGAGCGTCTCTGCATGCCTGAGCATCCCCGTTATGTACGTGACGTAACTGTTTAAACATGATGATTCAGAATATCTCACTGTTTTTGTCATTTACAGCTTGGTCAAAAGTCCGGTGTTTGTTTCAGTCAACCTTCCACAAACAGCTTATCTCTAATAGGACTTTCCCATTCTTCACAGTATACAACTTCAACTGACGTTCTCCACTGTGCTGTAGTAATTACCACTTGAGGTCCCTGCCTATCAAGAAACATAAGTATAAATCGTAAGAAGCTTCCCGCACAGTCAGCCTAAATGTTCATTTTTCTGACGAGGACTGGCTGGTGTGAGGCCTACAAGACACCCATAATTGATATAACTCTGAGCTGCTTGGTGGAATGATCAATGAGCAGGTATGCTGCGCACCTCCAGTGACAGTTCAGAGTAGATGATGTTTTTCTAATGAGCTTCACCATTAGCCAGCATGCTCACTCAGTAGGTTCCCCTGTGGCCTTCTTCACCGGCAGCTCGCTGATTGAAGTGGGATAGCAGCATCTCGAGGTGTGTACTCGTGTGGGTGCGTAGCACATGCAAGTGTCTATTATACGGGGTGATTTACATATAAGATTTCCCTGTGTGGCTGGAGGGCATGTTGTCAGGCAGATTAAGTCAGGTTTAAAGTCAGTCATTGCACACGTCTACCGTGGGTATGAGAATGAGTCTATGAAACATGCTCGGATGTGAGAAAACGTCTCTCTTTTTGTAGGTCAGTGCCTGTGTGGACAGTGTACTTGCCACCCACCTGGGGACAGTCGGGTTCATGGCAAAAACTGTGAGTGTGATGACCGTCAGTGCGAGGACATCAATGGAGAGGTCTGTGGAGGTGAGAGTGCACAAACACAAACACACACATACATCCCTTGAATCTTTGAGTCCATTAAGGGCTGTTCAAGTCGGATGAGCAACAAAGGGAATCGACAGAACATGGCAGTAAAGACATGGAAAGTCTGGGCTTCAACACCACTGTCCAAGCTGGACAGAGTAGAGGAGTGGGAGGCCTTATTACAGGCATCCTCATTTCCAGATGTAAAAGTATTCCTACTGTTCATTTTGGGTGAAGATAATGGAACCATAAAAAAAATATGGCACCTGGTTTTTTGGCTCTTACTGTTGAGTTTTATTGGCACGTGAACTTAGTTCAGATATCACCACAGCTGCTTCGGGATCTTCATTCAAGTTGCTGTCAGAGGAACGTTTTCTTTGCACCAAACAGCGTAACATCAACTACCGTGTGATGTCCTCTTGTATGTTGCCATCTACAACTCCCCATGTTCGCTTCCCTATTTAAGATCATAAAAACATTAGATGTACATCTACGGATGTGCTGGATACGATTACACACTTACCGCTCAACCCCTAATGATTGCGCGGTACACACATATACACTCACCCACTTTGAAACGATGCCAGGAGCAGACGCTGAATTTGAAGATCAATACAGTGTGATCCTATCCGCGCTCTTTGATATCCACAGGCACAACCCTCTAAACCCTTGAGCTGAATTTGAGAGAAATTGCTCCAAGCCTTTGAAGCTTCTATTTGAGGTCTTGCGAAGTTTGTGCTCTTAATTTGAGCCATTTAGGCACAACGCCTGGATGCATGGATACATTGCTCTGAAACATTAGAGGCTCAATTGAAATTGATATTTCCCTTTTGCAGTTTCTTCTGCCGCTGCTACTACTATCAGACAGAGACACGCAGGCAGAAAGAGTGAGAGAGAATAAAGGAAGTCAAATCGAGGTGCTATCAAGGATTGTGGTGCTCATAAAGTAAAGGAACACAAAAAGGAGAAAAGTTGTTTCCTTTTACAGTAAAACCAGCAGTCTGAGGGGTGAAACTGACTTAGACGCAGAACCTGGTGTATACATTACACACAATGCAATTTAACAACTGTGTCACATCACTGAAGTCAATTTATCAGATTACATGCAGCTTCCTCTGGAGCCACGTAAGGCTTTATACTTTTTTTTCTCACACAAGCAGTAATACTCCCCAAGGCCTGTAGACACAATTTAATGTTTAAAATTGGTGAGCTTATCCTTTAAAGTCCTGGAAAAGTGATACATTATGACACATACACAGATTCTTCAGATAGATAGATAGATAGATAGATAGATAGATAGATAGATAGATAGATAGATAGATAGATAGATAGATAGATAGATAGATAGATAGATAGATAACTGTATTTATCCCCGAGGGGAAATTAGGTCATCATAGCAGCGGTACAATACAATCAGAAATACAAAATACAATAAGAGTACAATATCGCAGTTTAAAACACTATATACAATATACAATAAGATAAATATTAAATATTAAATACTGAGCAAAATGGAACTAAGTGGATTGAAGGTGCAAGATAAAGAGAGAAAGGTGCATTTTTAATTACAGTGGTAAGATTTAAGTAATAAGTCACTTAAATGTTGTGAGTGTATTGCCTGAGTGTTGCTGTGAAGCGTTGTAAAGTCTGATGGCACCAGGTAGGAAAGATTTCCTGTGCCGTTCTTTAAGGCAGCGAGGTTGGATGAGTCTGTTGCTGAAGCTGCTCTTAAGCTTTTCCAGGGTTTCGTGGAGGGGATGATCACTGCTGGTGATCATTGTCCATGATCACCAGCAGTTTTGCCAGCATCCTGTGCTCCACCACCTCCTCCAGGGTGACAAGCTTAGAGCCAACAACAGACCCTGCCTTTTTTATGAGTTTGTTTAGTCTGTTTGCGTCTTTTGCTTTGATGCCCGCACCCCAGGACACCACAGCGAAGAAAATGGTGCATCCGGTTGCAGACATTAAAGGACCTGAGCCTCCTCAGGAAGTTATGCCGGCTCAGGCCCTTCTTGTAGACTGCCTCCGTGTTTGCGGTGAGGCATAAACAGAATGCAGATTTTTCCCAAACCTTTCCGACAACACTGGGGAGCATTTTTTTTCTCTTTTCCATCGTTCTGTGTTCGTTCTCAAACTGACATGCGGCCCGTCTGTTGATCCTTTCACACAGCCACCGTACAGAAGGGCCTCACTTCGAGCGGGGCTGTTTTATGTTGTTTTGGTCGGCTGTGCCTTTTTTGTATCAGTGGTGCATTGCAGCACCGGAGTGTAAATTTCTCCTTTAAAGGGGGATGCAGTATTTATGTGAATGGATTACTGAGGCTCATTGTGCGCCGGGCTATCAAGGGACAATTTTTCACGAGGTGTCCGGGGACGGCCTGTCTGAGCACTAAACACCAACACAGTCACAACCACACACACACACACACACACATGCACACACTGACAATTAGTTCTGTATACACAAAGGCCTGTGGAAGTTATTGGGTGTTTTTTCAAAGCCGAGGCTCTCTCTTAACCAGCTACTCAGAGCGAGGAGTGGGGATCAAACAGAAAATAGCTTTAGGTGAGGGGGCTGTGAGAAACTTCCCAATCCAGGTTTAGGGCCGTCAGTGCCCCTGGACACTTCACCACTTACTGCAGACAACAGGGAGGACAGAAGTGAGGAGGAATGACTCAGGCTGCTTGCATATAATTCAGTCCTGCGGTGTCAACCAGCTCAGTCAGTTAGCTCAGTCTACACATGGCCTTCAGGGTTTTTTTCATCAAACACAAAGAACAAGGGAAGAAGAGTCAAAATATCCCCTTTGCAATGAAGAGTTAAGTGCTTATTCCGCAGGTCTCTCCGGGTTACCTTCTGTGTGCTGAAATCCAATCATGTCATATAGGATAGAGAAGTGAAAACTTCCAATAATGATGAATTCCCAGAATTCATTTTATTGGACAACTCCACCGACTGCAGGTCTGGTCATGTGAGGGTTAAAGATACTGTCCATTGAGTAACCTACACCGATATTTATCCAATTAGTCACACTGAACAACACATTTTGCTTCAAATAAAAAAGTTCAATATCTGTTTGGCTTTGGCACTTCTGTATTACTAAGTGCCACGTCTGATATAGAAGTAATCAGAGCTTTCGAAATATTGGAATTTCACAGGCATAATTATGACTTGGATGTTGACACGGGTGATATTTAAAAGCCTGAAACCGATTATTATGTTAACCCCCATAGGACGCTAGCATGACATGACTGTTTAGCCTGCCGCCTGATGGGGCTGTGCTCTGCTTTCTCTGACATCTGACTGGAAAAAACACCAACGTCATTAATAACAATCGTGACAGCTTTTTTCTCCCGCTACATCTAAAAATGTGCTTGTGAAAAGTCAACGCTGACAAAGGCTGAAAATACATTTTCTGGTTTCCCTGCTATCCCCTGCTTTATCCAATCAGGCCAGAGAAATAGTGATATTCAGTGTTTATAGGCTGTTAATTGTGACGTGTTACTAATCAGATAGTGTTGTGGGCGGGACATTGTGTGATAGGTTGCTGCCCCAAAGTAGCACATTTTTAAATGTGTTTGTTTATGAGGATAAAGACCCTGATGGGGACCGACATTACAACAATCTGCTTGTCCGTTTGCTTGTTTAAGGGAGTGAAAAAAATCTGACAATATATTACATGAAGCATATCAGCTACTTTCAGGGTGTTTCAAGACCTTTTTAGAATAAAGTTCATTTCTTTATTGTTCTTCTATATTTAGAGACACAGGCGCGGATTCTTGAAACAGGTTAATCTCTACTGGAAACTGTGAAACAATTTCCCCTTGAATTAGGACTCAAATATGAACAAATAAGTGAAGCGACTTCTTCTGCACTTAGTCGGGCTGAGTTTCCTCTCTTCCTCACATTAGTAAGTCAGTTCTGTTCTCTCTCTGTGGCAGTGAACTCTTCACCTCTGACAGACTCTCCCTGCATACAGCACGGATCTTTGCAGCGCAAAAATACCAGATTCACCACCACCTCCCCTTCACAGTCCGTCTCTAAACACTACAGCACAGTGCATGCTCTGTGAAAGGCAGGTGCAGGCTAATTGAATGAGGGCTAGGTTGCCGTTCCTCCAAAGCAATTAACTGCTCACCCGGCCTGGCTGATTGAGGCAGCCATGCGTGGCCTGCCATAGCTGCCACTCGACTCTACCTGAGACAGAAGCTAGCTAACTTTCATTTATAACCCCCCCCCCCCCCACACACACACACACACACACACACACCAACGTAACCGCACACATCCCTCTTTCGCCACCCCCACCTCTACCTCTGATTGATTAAAAACAGCGTCAGGAAGCGAGCTGAGGTATGGGGCGATGGAGATTGAGAGATATCGATGCATCATCTGTCTACTACTAGCTGTAGATAATAATAATCCATAGCAAGCTGCGTCCCCCGAGATACCGAAGATATGAATTCCACTTCATCCGTTTGCACCGAGAACTCAATTAAAACATTACTATCAACGTTTTGGGAATTACTTGCCTTTGTTTTTCTTGCCAAGACTTAAAATATCATTACACACTGATTTGGTATGCTATACATGAAGCTACATTACAATCAGAAGCATATAAGTTTAAGATTAGCATAAAAAACTGGAAGCAGGAGGTAACATCTAGCCTGGCTCGGTCCAAATGCAGAAAATAAAACCTGCCAGCATCTCTAAAGCTCATTAGTTTAACATGTTATATCTTGTTTAATTCACTTGTACATAACGACAATTGTTAAAAGAAAAGTTAAAAAGACTTGTGTTAATTTGTCGAACTTTAGAGGTGCTGATTGCTCAGATTTTTTATTACCTGTGATAAGAGGCAGGCTACTTGTTTATCCATCCTGCTTCCATCTTTGATGAACTAGGAGATATTAGCATACATTTTTGAGCATACAGATATGAGAATATTAGCGCCCCAAGCCCATGTTGACGCCCTCGTATGCGCTGTTTTGTCCACAACCCAAAGATTTTCAGTTTGCCGAAGAAACCAGAAGATAGTCACTTTTGAGAAAAAAAACAAAAACCCACTGAATATCAAAACAGGTGGCGATTAATTCAATAGTAGACAGCTAGTCAATGAATTGACCACTCATCGCAGCTAATAGTGTCCAAAATTGTTGAATGCATTCCTTCAAAAAACATTGATGTGTATGGTTCATCATTTATTGTTGAGAAAAATCTTTGAATTGTGCAGACACTCAATCTCAGCTGCACATCTGAAGTGAATCGAACAGCTGATTGATCGAATCAATACAGCCCTGCGTCAAACAATTTCCAGCTGCACGGTATGGATTTACAATAATGAAAATGATGGAAAAACCGCTCTGCTCGTTACCACCTCTTCAGCCTGGCATCTGTAACCAGATGTGAACATCGAGGAATCAATCAATGGAGCCACTGCGTCTACAGGATATGATTTGTATTGAAGTGAGCACATTGTGAGTTATCCAAGGGTTCTGCTGGAGATGAAGGAGGGCGTAAGTGCGTGTGCGAACGTGTGCTTGTTAAAACTGCAGTCATGCTGTTGGCTATTAAGGCATCTCAGCACCCAAGTGCCTCTTTCAACCAATTATAAATGTCCCTGGTTCTGTGTGTGGGTTTGTGTGCGCATGTTTGTGTGGGTTTTTTTTGTCTGCCATTGTCTTTCTTTGTTTTTTCATCTTTCTCTGAAGCGTTGGGAGATTTATTACGGACAGGACAAGACCAGCGATGACAGTTCCTTTCATGTCCCCAGGGGAAATACAATAAGCCTGCTGCGTCTCCCTCGTCTTCCTGTGGCTCTGTCTCCTTGTACTGCTTATTACCGTCACTGTCTGCGCCGTCAACTTTCTGTGTTTACTGCGTTCTTTTTGCTCCCCAGTAGCATTTCTCTTGACTTTTCACTTTGAATGCCTTGTTTATTTATTTATTTTTTTTTCCTCTACGTGTGCTATTTTTCTCATGGCCATGCTCCATATTCTGTCTCCTTTTAAATGAAGGCCCTTCTGCCCTCCGCCGCCAGGTCACGGTTACTGTTCATGCGGACGCTGCATCTGCGAGGAGGGCTGGTTCGGGAAGCTGTGCCAGTTCCCCAGGTCCTGTGACATGAGCGACGCCCAGAGCAAGGAGCTGTGTGAGACCTCCGACGGAGTCATGTGCAGTGGAAAAGGTGAAAAAGCTGTTTTTCAATATCGCTTGGTAAAAGTTTCCACAAAGGTTACTTTTGTTATTCAGATGTTTTACTTAGTACTAAGTTAAAATAGCACATCCGCACTGTGAACTTACACTATTATAACTAAAAGTCATGCATTTAAAATATTACTTATGTAGGAGGAAATTAAAAATAATTACCAAAAATACTGAAATTAGATGAGGCCAGAATTTTTAGTTCGGGACACTCATTCAGTGAACCTAAGACCCGGGTCCACATTGTGTTTCTTTGGGCTCAGGAGTGCTGGGATCAAGTGATTGTGCACTGAGAGAGAAAATGAGGCACGTTGGTTTGGATTGACAGCTGCTAATGCCAGGGAACGCAAAGGGCTGGCCACACAAACTTGCAATGCATGGGGTGATGAAACCACAACACTCACCAGTAACCTTTAGCAACAGCCTTTTCCGTCTCTACTTCTCCTCAATTTTCTGGAATACCAGGGCAATGAGTGACAAGTCCAGACTGTTCGAATGTATGATCGTTTGAATTGCCTGAAAAAAGCGCTGCCGCCAGCGCCTTGCTGAGAAGTTGAGAGATTTTGCAAGTGCCGTTGGTGGGGTGCAGCGCTTTTTCTCCAAGCGGCCGCGTGCTGCCGCAGATGCTTCCTCCTCATTAGAAACAACTGAAAAAAAAAAAGGCTGCCACATAGGAAAAACCCACTATGTAGACACAGGCCCTCACATTATTAACAGAGTGTGGAGAAACTACTGTTCTGTAATACCACTTACCACAAGAGGAAATAGTCTGATAGCGCCCACAACTTCATCTTGGAGTTCAAATGCCAAAAATAGGAGATATTTTCACACCTATTTTTCTTACTAAACAGAAAAATGCAACAATCAACCAACTGAATTCAAGTTTCTAGAGCTAAGACAGGCCTTAATTGTCTTGTTAACTCAACAGAAATCACACTATATCCAAACTTGACATTAACAAAAATACAAAAAAAAACTCACCAAAACAGTCTTGATTATCACAATCACTTCTGGTATGGCCAAAATCGTCCATTGCTGATGCCCAACCACTGTCAGTCCTCTTCATGCCTCATGAGTCATAGTTCTTGTCAGAGTTGCTGTAAATCGCCTCTGTACTGTATTCCCTGTCTTCAAACTGACATCTGTGTTCAGTCCCAGTCTGGTGTCCAGCCGTCTTCAAATGGAGGCTGGTTGGCTGAACCCCATTGAATGCGTTGATTCCGCTCATTGACTGAGGTTGCAGTGAGGGCAGTTAAAAGGGGGCACTGCTCTGTGGATACCTGACCTACTTACCACCAGAAGCTGGTTGCCAAAGGTGGCTACAGCAACGAGGATACTGAGAAGCAGTTAGCAGTTATGCTGCCCCCTATAGTGTTGGAGCTTCTAATGCTGGTAATGTCTCACAAATTATATATTTGTGTCCAAAATAAATGCATAATTGCTGTATATTAGTGTACAATGTCAAATAATCTGGTTGTCATAGGATGCATAAATATGTAAATTGCAATTACAATCTTAATTGGTTGATGATCATATCATCATATACGATGGTGAAGTGTAGTGTAGTGCATCACATTTTTTCAGCTTCTAAAATAAAATGTGAAATGACAGAGAAAATATTTATATTTAAAGTACCCTAAATTTGTACTTAGCTACTTAGTAAATATACTTACAGTAGTTGCTGTTTGTGTGACTTTTGTGTTGGTTTCCTGCTCAGTTGTACATATAAATCATACACACACACACAAAGAAATGACATGATTATCATTTAAACCTGATAATATACTGTATGTGTGGATACATTTATCAAGGTTTAGCCCTCAGAGCATCCCAACTTTTATATGAAATTAAAACAATATGTTTGGGATGTTGGGCTTTAACATCCGTTGGGAGCCACTGAGATCCGAAATTAATTCTTAATGACATCTGAGACAACTGCATAAAAAAGTTAGGTGAAAGAGAACAGCAGAATAGAAAACAACAGCCAGGCAATCTATTTATAGAAGTTCAGACATTTTTTGTTTAGGATTTTGTTTCAGTGTTCTCGTCAGAGCTTTAATATCCCTTTATTTAATGCAATCCTTTCTCTTTAACATATCACACATTGTCTTCTCTCTAGAGATAAAGATAACATTATCCATTTATAGAATGTTTTCTAGCTCATCAGCTCTATTAGTTTAATTCATCACTTTAACTCTGGATCAAGATTTTTGTCCCAGTCTCTCTCTGAAATATTGCTCTGAATGATGAATGAAAGACAACATAATGCACATATACTTGTCAGCTGCAACATTAACAGGACTAACATGTGAGGTGAATAACAGTGATCATCTCGTGACAACAATGTTCTGTTGGCCTCGTCTTGGACTTGGCTCTGAACAGCCTCGGTCTGGAAACTGGGTTGCGAGGTGGAGCCTCCATGGATCGGACCTGGCTTCTGCCCTTGCCATGGATGCTGATCAGACTGACATCTGTGGAATTGATCTTGAGTTCTTGTCACACACAGTTTTTGTGGTGTGTCAGGACACATTGTCATCAAGAAGTGCTGTTGCCATTAAGCGATGTACCTGGTCTGCTACACTGTTTGGTTGGTGGTGTTTGTCTGGACCCAGCGTTTCCCAGCAGGACATTTTAACAAGATCATCAATGTTATTTACTCCACCTGTTCATCGTTTCAGTGCTGTAGCTGATGGATGTGCAAACAAGATGTGACAATAAGTCTTTAATCTCTGTTATTTCAATGATAAGCTCTCCCTTATATTTTTAGTTTTTCCACCAAAATAATATGCACTTTGTTTAAAAAAAAGTTTTAAAAAAAAGAAAGTAAAGTTCCTCTTTATTCATAATGCTTCTGCCATGTAGATTAGATGCTCTCCTAATGCTTAGTAAACAGGTCTCAGGGTATAGTTGGGTATTAATAGTGTCAATATATTGACATTTTCCCTTACACCTACTAAACAAACAGCAGACCATTCAAAAGCATTTGAATGGAGTTTTTGACTGTATCACTTGGTCGTCGTCATCGTCAGATTTTGCTTGTTCAGTTGCAGCTGGAACTGTTCAAACGTTCACTGGTTCTGAGACAAAGATTTTTCTTCCATCTTTATTCTAAAGCGACAAAAGGTAACCCCCCCCCTGGAGAAATTAGGGAGGATACATTTTGTTGCTTGAAATCAAAAGCTGCAAAAGATGCAAGTAGGTGGAATCTGAGTTGAATGACCTGTCAAGCTCAACAAAAAGCATGTCTTGATGAGAAAATAATAAAAATTCACTCAGTTCAATCAAGAGCTCTATATCTACAGCAAGATTAGGTCTTATCTGACTCTGACACGCAGTCTCCAATCAAATATTGCAGTAACAAGAAATGAATCTGAAAGCAATGTTTTACTACAGATCTTACAAGATTAACATCCAAGTTCCACTCTGAGCCCATGATATTAATCTGTCACAGGATGATACCCTTTTAAAGTATTTGTTTGGATAAGATTAACTCTTAGTGTCATTATCTTGTTCTATTTTACCACGTCAAAAATACAAGAACAAGTTATACAACAACCAGTTCATAAAACACCTTCTGTTGCAGAATATTAAAACATCTTTAATTATCCAAAACAAATTCAGAATGCCTCCTGGAGGGATGAAACTGTTGCTAGGCTAACAGATTAGTTTATTGATACTGAATTTATCGAGAATATGCTCACAGATCATGCATCATGCAGAAAATCCAAACATTCACAGCTTTCAGCTTCTTAAATGTGTGGTGATGTTCGGCTTTTTCTCTGTTTAATATCATTTGTAATTGCATATGTTTTCGCCAGACTAGATTAGTAACCCCAGGGCACTGAAGCCCAGGGGCCACTGACAGCCCCACTGGGCTTTGGGTAAATGTCCTCTGTTTTCTGTGGGTGGCAATCATTCATTTATACATTAGACATTTCTTACTTATACTACCAAACTGATACTGATACTGGGTTAGGTAAAAATGAATTCCTCTCTATGCCCACCCACCATCTATACAGTGCAGTGCCCAGCCATCTCACCAAAAAAGAAATTACACCAAAATCAAAATGAGACTTGATTTTCTTCAAAACAACTTTTATTTCATTCTGACTGGATAATTTTTTATGATCGAGATGTGTGTCATCTCTGTGGAACCTGACATAAAAAAAAAAGCATTTTTTTTATTTTCACCTGTCATGGAGGGCCCTTTGGTACTCAGGGGCCCCTGGGCATGTGCTTAGATTGTCCATATGGTGGAATCGGTTTGGGACTGTTGGTGTAACAAAGAAAACAATGTGAAGACTTCCCCTTTAGGGCATTTTACATTGATTTTATACAATTGAATTAATCAAAAAATAATCATTAGTTGCAGTCCTATGTAGCTGTATCCTATATGTTTATAATGTCCTGCGCACTGTTACAGCTTTGCATGTATCATTAGGTGGCAAATGACAGCACACAACGGGATCCCTTTACTTTTGTGTGGCGCTGTACCCACAGTGATAGACCCACTGCAGTGGGTCCGGCCCTGCAGAGCCGAGCAGAGTGTGAAAATGAAGATGAGCGTGTTCATTCTCCACGCTCGGCTACATTCAGACAGCAGAACAATTTTCCCTCAGCTCCTCCCGTTGTCCCGCCTCTCTCTTATCTGACTCTCTTTCCCTCCCGCTACGCGTGCCTCCACCTCTCACAACGAGTTCCTGTAACCTGTATGTTGATAGAAATTGGAGAGATTGAAAACATAGTTGCTGGACCTCTGGGTGGGAGCTTTGAGAAAAAAAAAAAAAAAACTGAAGCAGGCAGCAGTAGATTTGTTTCCCTTTACCTATCCTTAATACCTTATTATCCTGCTGCTGCCCTTCAGAGAGACAGGCACAGATGCTGGTGGGGAACAGCGGAAGCTTAAAGTGTGGGTGGATTGGTTTCCTGGTGGCAAAAAGTGTATTAGTGGCTGTTTCCCCGGGGGAACATCTCACATCCACTCGGCCCAACGCTATTTATCTTCGGTGGCGAATAAAGAATTTACAGGACGTAATACAAACATTGTGGCGAGAGCACAAGGGGATGGTGTTCAAAATAAATAGAAAGCGCACACTGCCAAAATGTTACATAAGGTAGATGTGATGTTAATTAACACTCGTGTTTGTGTGTTGCAGGTTCGTGTCACTGTGGCCAATGCATCTGCTCTCCCCAGGACTGGTGGGTGTCTGGAGAGCACTGCGAGTGTGACGACCGAGACTGTGACAAGCATGACGGCCTCATATGCACAGGTGGAGTACGCAAAACACACAACACACACACACACACCTACTCACTAGAGGTCTTTATGGGTCCAAATTAAACCCATGGAGAACCTACCCAAACTCGACATGCATAAACTAATTTTCAAGAAATAGAGGCACGAGCACAGCTGGACCTGATCCAAATAGACAAGAGAATAGTAAGATCAGATCCAAAATACAGAATATGTACACACATACCTCAGTGGCAGTAATCAAAGGTTGCAGTTCGGGCAGATTGGTCAGCTAATAGGGCCACTGGCTGAGCTACTTGCTAACGGCAGCGAGTTACTATAGCCAAAGAATGCTACTGCAAAGAATAGCAAGTCCAGTAACGTGAGCAGCAGTTAGCGGTTACGCTGCCCCCCTATAGCTTTGGAGCTGCCTCTGAATTTTGTCCATTTCCTTTTTAAAGTGGAAACAGACTTTTACCCACCTAGTGTTTCCAAGTGGTACAATTGCCATTGCCGCTATCACAAAGACAGGATCACTTTGTGTTTTGCAAATAGCAGTTTATTCCTTCGTTTAAGTCTATAATGGAGACTTGAAAGCAGATAAAACGGTGCCAGCCACCAGTCAGCCTTCATTTCCTCACACAGTGTGACATAGAAACAGGAAAGATTATAGATAAATGACAAACAACGGTACAAATCACACAATGATAAAACAAACGAGGTAAGAGTTACCGGAAAAAACACATTAAAAACAAAATCAAAGATAAAACAAAGAAAAAAATAAGTTTTTAAGATAGATTTAAAAAAAGAAACAGAGCTACCCTGCCTGATCTCCTCTGGCAGTTCAATCCAAAGTTGAGGGGCCCTGACTCCAAAAGCTCTGTGTCCCTTGGTTTTTAGCCTTGACCTAGAAATTACAAAAAGTCGTCCGCCGGAGGATCTCAGGCTGCATTCAGGTCGCACATATAATCAGGGGCCAACCTCCAATGTGCTGATTATTATTACAGTGCAGTGCATTATCTACCAATGTAGATAATGTTAAAATAATTGTTATGTAGACTTCTGTGAATGGTCTTGCTGCAGCTTTTTGAACAAGTTTGAAGTTTGGAAAGGTTGAAATGAGTGACACAGGAATGGAGCAAACTGCAATAATCTAACTGGGAGGTGATGAAGGAGTGTAGGACAATTTTTAAAGATTTTTTGTGGATAAAAAGGATGAGATTTTCGAGATACTGCTTAGTTGAAGGAAGCACAACTAAATGTCTGATTTCACCCCATCGATCAAAGTTGTTGTCGAAGATAAACAAACAAGATTTCTTCAGTGAGATTTGATGCATCTGGACGAACGCGAAGAGGACAGTGGAAGCGACGTCTAGAGGGAACAAATCTACATGTTGTCATCCACCATTGATGTAAACGGCTGTGGTTGTGAGTCAGAGAACAAGAAAATGAACTGAGATTACACACAAACACACACCCACGCACGCACACATGTACACAACTCACACACACGCAAACATTTTCTCGCTCTCCACAGGAGCCGTCTTCTCCCCACTGATAATGGAAATCTCAGAACATGTTTAGAATTATTTTTTGCCCCAGGGCCTGTCACAATCTGGACAGCTGTTCACAAGTGTTTCTCATCATGAGTCCATGACTCCAAATGTCAGCCTTAATGTCATTCAAATGAGCGTCAGTTGCTCCAGATGCAGACAAGCATTGCTTAAAAATTGCCGAAAACTGCGCGGAAACAAAGAAAACTGATGGCAATGTCTGTTAAATGTCCCTGATTACCATATAACACACTGGAGTGTGTATATTTGAAAAATTACCATATACATGAGAATTACTATAATGGAAGCGGTGTTTAACATGAGATGGCTATTCTTGAATATGCAGGTAAAATCAGTGAATGCTTCACCGGGTAGCAGTGATGGAGCCATGTCGATGATATCAAGTTTTTAATAAATGACCCTGTGTGTGGAGATTTCATGGACCCTTCAAAGCCGTAGATTCTCATTACACATACAACTGGTGAGTGATGTGGAAAATTCAGCGTATTAGGAATGCTTGCTGGTTAATTTCATGCACTGAATAGGATAATTTCAGCCACCAGTTCAGAAAAGGAGATAAAAAGGTCTGCTAGAGCGTCTGCAGTGCAGGTGTAATGGCAAAATACCTTTATTCACCAACACGTCTAATTGTGTTTATTATGGGTGTTTACATACATTTGTCTATCGGAACTATTAGAATCACCTGAAACGTTTTGGTATCAGCATTATTTGTTGAAAATGGAATTAATAGCTATTTTCATTATTGATTAAAAAAAAAAAAATGCTCATCACAATTTCCCGAATTGCTTCTTTTATCCAAGCAACAGTCCCAAATCCAAACATTCTTTATTTATTATAATACATGACAAATAAAAGCAGCAAATCGTCACATTTGAGAAGCTGGAACTAGCACTTTTGACACTGATGTTCGAAAAATGACTGAAACCATTAATGGACTATTGTGATCACTCAATTTCCGCGACTAATCACTGCAGCTCTGAAGTGCCATAACAGAATTTCCTGTTGGTTTGAGTGAATTCTCGTGTGAACAAAACATTGCCTCTCATAATATTTAAGTTGACACTCAGGAGAGCGGGTCCCAGGCACCCAAAGCCTGGTCGTCCTATGGAACCACTGTTAATTTTTCTTAATGTAAATTAAGTCCCATGAAAATACCAAACAATCCAACAGATAAGTGCTGCCAGTGTGTCTGATAAATCGTATTCCTCTGTGCCATACAGCTCCAATGTTGTCAAAACATACGAAAGTGCTGCATTGCAATGGGTGACATGTTTCTTCATTACCATGAACATGGACATCGTCTCCCAAACGCCATCCTGCTAACACACCCACTGATGAAAGAAGCATGTAGCTGTCTTGCCTCAGGCACAGCAGCAATAATAACACGTTAACATACTCTCTTGAATTCAATAAGGTTGAGAGGTTTTAACAGCAAAATGTGCTACGGTCCGCTCTCAGTACATTATTATAAAGAATAGTATCAGATTACTTTTAATGATGGATTACTCTCCAAACAGTCTTTTTAGTGCAGCTGATGGAGTTGAAACTACAACAACCTGCTTTATATGTGGTCCAATCGATAACAATGCGTCAGATCTCATACACTGATCACATGCTTATGTGTAAAACCCCAATCTGCGAGCTATCAGAGGTGTAGCTACAAATGCATGAAAAGGAGTAAAACGTGCAATATTTCCCCCTAAGATGTAGCGGAATAGAAATACTGTGTGAGGCGCATAACACTGAAATACTCAGACTAAGGACAAGTACCTTAGAGTTGCACTTAGTCCAGTACTACAGCACAGTAAATGTACATAAAGATGCGTTTCAAAACTGGCTGTTGATGCTCATTAGCCCATCAAATATGTGTAAATTTGCAGATGAAAATAGTCCACATGAGCTGAACTTGCGGATGAGTGCAGTGAGGGAGATGGAAAGTTTTGAGCGACAGACTAATGCATTGTTGTGGTTGGTAATTTCATGGGATTTACTGCCAATAAGAGGCGCGAGGCCGGCTTTATCCTTTAATCGGAGGAGGTCTGTTTAGTCTGCAGTCTGGATGCATTCAGATCAACAAGCGGCTCGATTACGCCTGTGTTGACTGACACCTCAAGCTCAGTCCCTGAATGTGACACCCTCTCTCTCTCTTACCACGCCGTTCTTCTCATCCACTCACCCATCTCCTTACCCCCATCTCTGCCGCATTCTGTCTTTTAATCTCAGTTTCACTGCTTTATCGCCCCCTTCTCCCTCTGTGCACTACCCCCTCCCCTCCCACTGTGATATTTTGCAGTAGATATGTCTCTTCAGCTGTGTGACAGAGGGCCAGCAGGAGGAGTCCTCCTAACCTCGGCATCCTCTGTCTGACAGCTCAGGGAGCTTGTGACAAGCTTGGGGCGACTGGATTATAACACAGTGGGATAACATCCTACTCCGGGTGTTTCATACCTAAATGAAAAGCTCATGCTTAAATGAAAAAGTAGGAGTGCATCTGACGTGCTGACCCGCCCCCCCTTTTGGTTGAACAGTTCTTCCCAGCCGAGGATATGTGAGCGTTGAACAAATGTGGCGAAAAGTGTGGAGACTTTTCACTCCTAATTAAACCTGAGTTTTCTCCTCTGCCGAGTGGACGAAAGCGGCGGAAAACTGTCCTGAGCAGTCAGCCTCCGTTCCCCATCGCCCTGCCTGAGCTGCACCCAGGGAAGCAGGGTGTGAAAAGAGGAACCTTGTTAAAGGTCAGGCATGATGGCACAGCTCTTAATTCACAGCTTTTCTTCTCACATCTTCTCACAGGGAACGGGCTGTGCAATTGCGGCAACTGTGAGTGCTGGGACGGCTGGACAGGGAACGCTTGCGAAATCTGGGTGGGAGAAGAGTACTGAGGAAGATGAGGCGGAGGAGGAGGAGGAGGAGGAGGAAGAGAGGACACTGGTATAAGAGACAGGAGGCCTGGCTGCCCAGAGCGACCAGAGCACCACTGATGGTCTCCACCGGGCTGGTAAAAGAACCACAGCCTGGAAAACCACAGGAAGAAGGGGGAAGACGGAACTACACAAGGACGTGATTCGGCATATCATTACCAGCATTCATTCTTTTATTGTACTGGTTACAAATGACCCTTATTAAACTGGGTGTTGTAGGTGTAAAAGAAACATAAATATATTACCATGTAAACATTTGTTTCAAGAACATCTTTATGTGTATTTTGTTATAATTATATATACATATATGTATACATATATATCTATATATCTATAGATATATCTACATATATAGATATCTATATATATAGCTATATCTATATCTACATAGATCTATATAGATATAGATCTCTATAGATATAGATAAAAGAACGCCATATTCCAGATGGCTACACATAAAATAGGTGGCAGATTAAAGGGACAGTTCACCCCAAAATAAAGATAAAGAATTATTTTGCGTCTTACATGTAATGCTATATATCCATCTATATTATTTTGGTGTGAACTTTCAAGTTTTGGAGATGTCTGCCTTCTTTTCGAAATATAGTGTAACTAGATGACACAAAATGTACACTTGATAAAATCAAAACAAAGAAACTTCTCTTTCCAGAAAACCTGTCATGGTTACTCAGGATGATCCATAGACCTTGTTGTGAGCACCTTCACGTAGGAACTGTTTCCTTCAGCCGAGGAGGACACTATTAACGTCTCCACCTTGAGATGTCACAAGCGCGAGCCTCTCGACCATGAGTAGGTGCAGGCTTCCGTCTGCGTGGTGTAGTTCAGTAGAAAGAAAAAAGTTCCTACATGCTCACCAGAAGGTCTGTGGATTATCTTGAGTAACTGGGTCATGGTTTCTAGACAGAGACATTGCTGTTGAGCATCTTCAAATTTCCTGTTGTTTTTTTTTTTGCCACTGTAAGCACCAGAGGCCGAGTGCCGTCATTTCAACTGTGCAACTCACACCAAAACAATGCAGATGGATAAATAGCGCCACAGGTACGAGGGAAAATATGTAATTTAGATTTTTGGGGTGGACTGTACCTTTAAGGTGACAAGTTTTTGGCGTATGTGGGATACAGTAGGTCTGTTGGTACAAAGTGGTACAAAGCTGTGTGTTGTTCCAAAGTTGGGCTGAAATTTCACTCGAGGGCTGGAGGCAGTTACTGTTTGAGGTTTTTATTTCTTTTTCATAATAAAACATTAAATGTGCCGCATGACACAACAGTTTGCATGGAAAACAATGCGAAGACCTTAATCATACATGGTTACAAATTTGTTATAACATGACATAACTCCAATGGGCATACTTGCAATGGTATATATATATATTTTTTGAAAATAAATCGTTTTAATAGTGCCTATTCTTCTCCGCCGGGGGGGGGGAAATCAAACCAAACAATCTGCCATGAAACCCACACTGTACTACTGGAGGTACGTGATGGACATTTCTCACTCAACTCATACTAGTGATAAGGTTAAATTCTAAGTGGAAGGAAACAAAGAGAGGGCATACATAGTTCAGTAGTGGCATGCTGGATGTCCATGTCACTTCAAAAGGTGGCATCTGGGGATGAGAGCTGCATTGACACAAGAGCTCCGTCACCACTCAAAAAGAGGACCGATAAGAAGTCACAAAGAAAATTTAATGTAAATTCTACTTTGGCCTTTTTTCATGCTTAAACTAGCCAACCCCTCTGTTTTCATTGTCCCATCAAAAAATGACAGGTGCAATAATATACTGCACACTATATTGCATTAAGTATGTTACTGACATTACAGTACACCTTTATATAAATATTTTTATTCAATATGTTGTATATGTGTATACAACAAACACAAACTGTATAGTGTAGACAAACTCGTTGCATATATGTATGTAAAATTAGCGGTACATACCAACAGTTCTTGATAGACATAGCCTACTACATGCAGTTCATCAATGCCATCCTCTCCCCATGCAACAGATGGGACAACGTACAAAATAAGGTTGAGAAGAAAAACAGAAGCGACAAAGGAACTCTTGTTTGCTAGAATATTCTGAAGGTGGGGGGGCGGGGACAAAGCATAAGAGTGACTGGGATCAGGAGATGACATCGCACGCGACCCGTATACGAGAGAAAAAATGAGGACAGAAGAAATAAAGGATGGCTACAGAGATCCAAACAGAGATGTACATTTACACACCGGTCATTTACAAAAATAAAGTCAGCCTCGGAGGAGCCAGTTGACTGGTCTGCGGGGCTGGAGCAGCAGCCAGCCCAGCATGTAGAGTTTGTAAGGGTGAAGGATGACGGGCTGTAATGAGGACAGAACACCGGCCTCAGATACAACTGCAAGCGGTTTCCAGCTCCCGCGTGTGTTCGTGCGTAGTACGCCATTTTTGTTACAGCATCAACAGCTTTGTACAGACGAATATTGAACTATTTAACTAATGTGCTTCGATGTGCCGTAATCAGAAATGGCCACGTGTAATCCCAACAAACCACAAATCGTAGTCACCATATCAATTTCTCAATATAGTTGCGGTCTTAGCAGCACATGGTGGCAACGGTCTACTTAACACTCTAAATCTTACCTAACAAAAACTATTAGGAAAAAATCACTGAGGCAAGACGAACGTTATAAATTGATCGATCGGGTTGAGTTTTGATACAAAAAAAAACACCAAAAAAAACAGCTAACAGTCGTGATGAGAATGCAGAATGGAAAAGTGCAGCGGGTTACCTTTCGGATTAGCTGTGAGTGTGCTGTAGCCTACAACATGCCCATTTAACTCCCACACCGAACGTCAGTGCTCTTCAGCTTACACGGAGTGAAGAACGGTACCCATACCTTGTTCCTTATAGAAAAGACATGCACGTGATTAATTCAAGGTATAAGTACTTCTCCAAAAAAATGACATCAGTCAAGACCTTCGGGGGGGGGGTCTGAGCGGAGCTGATTCCTTTCCGACAGAACAAATGCTATCACAGTGAAAGCTTCGATGGATCAGAATCAGAGAATCAGGATTTGTTTTCTTTCTTTTTTTTGTTTTTGTTTTTTCCTAAAGAATCAGTTCTTCTTGGGATGAAAAAAGACTTTGGTCATTTCAGAATGAGTACGTCTGAGTGTGGTTCTTTTTCAATGTATTAATGCTACGCGTCCTCTACATGGGTGTATCGGGTGGGTGAGGCACCTTTGGCCCAGTGGGGACTGGGAACCTGTTTTTGCATGCCGGGAATCAAGGTCCAAACAGGCACGTGATAGGCCAAGATGATCAGTACTGGACTCTGCATGCTGAGCTAGGAGACAAATCCTCTCGTAATAATAATAATCATAATAATCATAATAATAATAATCATAATAATAATATCTAGTCATTTAAAAAGTTATGATTTTTAAGAGTCATTTTCCCTAAGTTTTATACAGTGAAAATGTTACAATACAAGCCATCTCTTGTATAACTGCTGCAAGAAGAGAGAACACAATATTAACCTTGCCCATGCTTTAGTTTGCTGAACCAAATAGGGATGCAGCCAGTATAAATGTCGCCTACTGGTTTTTTTCAGCCATGTTGTCTTCTGGCTTTAAGTAGACTCTGCCATAAGATGGCTGCCAGTGCTGCAGTTATAGACCATCTGGGTCAAAGCCACAAGCCTTGCCTCGTAGTCCAAAGAAGTCAGTGAGTGAGGGACAGAGGCCTACAAGGCCTAGAGATATTCCTAGAGCCCACGCTCTGAAATAAGATTAAAGAAAAATAAACTTCAGGTTTTTTCATTTACCAGAGAAGGCGGACTGAACCGCTGGTGGGACTTAGATAGTGATATGTATACACCATTCCTTACAGTGCTCTCCCACCCACACACACATCTGTTTAGAAATGTGTGTGTATGCATTTGTATGTGTGTAGGGAGCGCCTCGCATTGATTGCAGTGGCGGTAATTAGCACTTCATCAACTATGATTGCAGGAGCTATCTGCCAGCCTCCAGTGTGTTTTTATCAGCCGCAAAAAGCAACATCTCTGATTTTTTTTTTTTCTTCCTCTCTCACAAACTTTGTTCGTCTGTAAGTGTGAGTGTGTGCATGTTGTAGGCAAGAAGAAAATTTGGATTGTATTTTATTTTGATTTTCTAAATGTGTGTTTTATGCCACATCTGTGTGGATGTGTTTCTTAGAAAATCACACGACTCCCTTGCAAAATGTTTTTATCTTTTCTAGGTTACTTGACAAAGAGAAAAGTGTGTGACTAGAGATAGAAAGAGAAGGAGAGGGGAACATACTCGTAAAAAATAGAGGACGACAGTCCAAATATTTACTCTATCTATACAGTCTCTATCCCAGAACATAGCTGGTGAACTGTGGTATAGAAAATAGATCTGAAGTTACACAGACTCTGCTGCAACAGGGCATTATAGGAGAGGGAGGGGTTTCTTGAATGAACCGTCAGCAAGCGAAGTACCACGGGCGTGGCTGTGAAACACGCGTTATTCACATGAATTCTCACAGTTTCAGAGGAATCTGAAGGCATTCCATGATCAGAGGTCCTCTTCCCTCCTGTGCTGGAGAAACTCAGCCGCCTCAGAATCCGTCTGCCCGAGTGGGGACAGCGGGAGAAAGGGGGAGGGGGCAGAGGAAGAGGAAGGAGGAGCAAGAGAAGAAAAAGGAAGGGAGGGAGGGAGGTTTGCCTGGGTCTGATCCACAGAAGAAAGAGGGTCTGGAGTCTAGTCGAGGGGGGAAAAAAGCCCTGCCTCCGTCACGTTCCCTCCCCCCTCCTCACACACACACACACACACACCGGGCACTGGTCAGGTGTGGCTATGTGGCGGGCTTGTCGGGCTTGCTGACGGGTTTGCCTCCGTTCATTACTGCCGGCTCACTTGTGCTTTTACTGGGAGGTACCGCCGCCTTGGGCACCGTCTCTCCAACATCATGCAACGATGGCTCTCTGTACATGGCGACTAAGGAAAGAAAGCAGAGGAACAAGAGAAAAGATGTTAGCAGGGGCGTCTTTCCTGCACTGTTAAGTTCACCTGTGTAGAACTTTTAAATGAGCGTATATGCCCTCAAAATACATGCTGGTTCTTCCTTTCAGAAAACATTTATACATACAGAAAAAAAAAAAAACTAAAATAAAGGCAACCTGCAATTTACAGATAGAAAAAAGGCTGACATATTTTTTTTGGTCTTCATGTGACCGTCCTCACTTGCTTCCGTCTCCTTCAGGGCTGATTCGGAGTCTAAGTACACACTTTCCAACAAAACAGCAAGAAGTGACTCATTATCCGCCACTTCACACCCACTAGACTGCAGCTGTATTACAGCCTTGACAGGACACTTCAACTTGATTCAATGTTTAAATGATAGGACACAATCAGGCTGGTGGCTGACAAGAGTGAAGGTGGCATCTGCCTGACCATCAACGTTTCATACTGCACTCACAGAAGCCGTCCTGCCTCCTACACTGGGTGCTTACAGCAGCAAAATAGCGGATCAGCACACACACACACACACAAAAATATTGTCAAACAGATATTTCACATAGTCGTAACATAACTAAGGGTATAGGATCATGTCTGATTGTACGGGACATCTGTCTCTTAACGTAACAAGGGTAGTCATGTCTTATTGTGTTCAGCTTGCGATGCAAAGCCATTCGGATTTATTTGTGTCTCCACCTAAACGTCGTGGTCTCTGCTCCGACAAAAATGCCATCATTTACAGTAACAAGGTCTCTTACAATGTTGACAGCTGAATAACTGCTTCAGGGGGGAAAAAAGTGGAAAGAAATGGAGGAAATGCTAATTATGCCCCTTGAGTCCTTCCAAATGAGTGAAAAGAAAACAAAACAGAAGGCTCTTACACTGTTTTTGTACAGCCAGGTTTGGTGATGTGATTTTTTTAAATTTGACTTTCACCTGAAAGTCAGCTCCCCTAAAACATTGACTTATTGAAAAAAATAAAAAATAAAATCATTACCCGCCCAAGCAGATTCAGCTCCGGTTTTGTTTGCCTAAAATATGAGAACTCCGTCTCTGAGAGCTCTGCTGCCACAACAATATGATGGCTGTGCGACTTTCACAGGTGGGTGTCTCAGAATCTTATTAAGTGAGAAAATACTTCATGCTATTCTGTGATGTGGGTGATTTGACCCTCTCAAGGACGGAACAGGCAATACCGAGTACTTTCTTTTCTTAATGTCAACAAATCGGTAATGTCGTGGTTTCTATTTCTATTCATCCCTTCTTCCACAACCTGTGGCAACTGGTCCCCACCGAGGACAGAAAAAAAAAATCTTGGGAAAAAAGATCACATATGTAAAAAGGGTCACTAGTTTTCTAAAGCAGCTGGGCACTGTAGTTTTCAGTAAATAATACTCACACAGGAATAAGTATGGCCACTTGTGGATTCACACTCATTTGCTGCTCTAGTAAATATTCACAGCAGCATAATATATCAGGATAGTGAATAGGTTCATTGAATATCAGAATATCACCACTATCCCTTGTATTACGATAAAAGTTTAACAAGTGTTTTTTAATTTATTTGAAAAATAAAACCAAAAAATGAGCCCCTAGAGGGTTAGGGTTTACCCCTAAGGATTAATTAGGAGTACCACATCAAAAAGAAACTGCTGTCTAAGCCTAAATCTCTGTGCAGAATTAAAAAGTTGCAATTTGATCACACTCACTCAGAGTGTCCATGATAACATTCTTATGGCAAAATCAACACGTATATACAAGCTTCTCAAATGCTAAGGAACTGATTCCTTTCCCACTGCCAGGATCACAGGATCACACCAAAAAATTAGCAAAAATGACTGTGTCATGTTTCTAACAATTCTATTTGGAGCTGATAAACACCTGTGACTACAGCAGAGTCTGTTGACCTGCTTGTGAATGCTGATCGAACCCTTTCCCAATGAAGACAATGCCAGAGTGTGCGTTGGTGGCTTTTTGTCCAGCGTGAAAGGGGTTTTTACAATACATACCTTCTAATGGCTTGGGCAGGAAGTGAGCAGCTGGTTTTGTTTTTTTCACTCGGTTCCCCTTCATGGCTTGGCCCTCTTTATTGAGCCCTAGGAACCAAGCTCTCCCCGACTCCTGTTGTCTGTACAACATGGACGAGTAGATCACATAGTAGTTCTCAAACACCGACTCTTTGAACTTGCACTCCGCTGTAAAGAGTTCCTGCGGGGACAGACAGCGCGCAGATTGTGAGAACACTCAACACTCAAACCAAAAAAACAATACAAAGATTACATCTGAATACAACATGAGAAAGACATTCCAGTGGACTCAGATTAAGAATTTATGGTTCGTATTATAGAAGAATGAAACAGCTGTCAGATTCATAATTTACACTCTAGCTTTTATGGGGGTCAGCAGGACAGGGACCACCTTTTATTCCAAGCCCACAACGTATAGAATAATGTTATGGCGGGCACGGAAACTGCCTCGCCAGGTGAAATGGGCTTCATACTTACACCTGTCGTGAAAAGGATGAGCGCTGCAGAGTCCACCTTGCTATAATCAGGTCTGATTCAAGCCGAGCCTAATGACCTGCTCTGATGAAATGCAACTCTCACTCTCTCCTTGGCCTTAACCTTGACATCAGATGTAGGAACACTCGTTTAGCCAATTAGCTTGTGTTCCCGGCAGAAAAGTATCTATTGTTGGGCATTGACCCCGATGCCCCAGCAATGGAAGTATCAGCACTATTCACCACCCCAGATGTCTTGCCCGACACTCCCGGCTTGTTCTCCAGTTTCCCCCTAATTGATAAAACCCAACGGGGATCATTCTTTCCAAATACTATGTCTTCTATCAGCAATTTGTCTATGCCATCTGAACTTTGTGCGAATAATGATAGAACTAATCAAGTGACTCCTCCATCCTTTACACCTCAAACTGGCAATGACGAATGAACACCGAGGCGCCACATCTCTTTCTGCCATTGCCCATTCATCTCCAACCAGAAGGGTAATAAAAAGCGTTTCCACACTGTCCGCCCTGCTAAGCTAAAAATAAAGGCATTCATCGGGGTGTATTAATCAAGGCACACTCATCACAATGGAGAGTTTCGCCACATCTGTTGTTGGCATCTCACACTGAGCTGGCACAAAGAACCGCTGAGAGTATCTGAAAAAAATCCTCCAATACGTCCCGTACTGCTGTGCTCTCAATGTCAGCCACTGGAGTCTTTAAGGAGAAACTTAAAGGACTCAAAACAAGGAATATTTTAATTTATTTGCGACAAATGTGAAAGAAATGGCTACTATGGAATTTTTCTCTTTCTGCACCTCTTGGGGGTTTAGTTTGGAAGATTTAGTGGCACCTACCAGTGCAGTTATAGACTGCAACCAACTGAATACCCCTCGCCTCACCCTCTCCTATAGCAGCTCTTTAAAATGTGAAAGGCCCTCTATAGGCAGTGTTCTGTTTGTTTGTCCTGGGCTACAATAGAAACATGATGGTGGAACAGGGCGGACTCCAGTGAAGAGGATCCACTCCCTCTGAATCTATAAAGAGCTCATTCTACGGTTATAAAAACACATCTTAGTTTCATCTGATTGTATTGTAGACTGATAGTAAGACTGTGATAATAAGATATCATAATTAGGATTGTTACATTACATTTCTGCAAATAGATCTCTCTAAATCCTTCTCACTGGACCTTAAACTAATGGGTATACAGCAATGCTAGCAGTGACATGAGACTGGACAAGCACAGCGTTGCTTTGTGCCAAATTCCAAAACATTCAAAGTTAGCATGCTCACAAAAACAATGTTAGCAAGCTGATGTTTGGCAGGTTTAATGTTTCGCATTACTAATTAGCAGTAAGCACAAAATCAAGCTACATTATTTTTGCAGGTATTGGGTGATAAGTGACAGAATCTCGACTTGGCAAAGGAAGGAGAAGAAAACTTGAGGGACTCTGCAAAGTTAAACATCCTGAGAGGGACGTCAATGTGACAAATTTTGTTCCAGTCCATCTAGTGGATGTAAAGATATTTCACCACTTAAGCTAAAAAATAACATAAGATGAAATCCTTAGGCTTCATCCTCTGAGAGCGATCATTATCTGAATCAAATGTCATGGCGATTCATTCAACAGCTATGAAGACATTACACCAGAAAACTACAATGTTACTAGAGGAGAAGAAGGGGATCATCATCACTATCATGATATTTGAATTCTCAATAAAATGCTCTCAGCTAAATTTCCATCTTTCTCCGGACTTTTGAGTTTCTAATACTGAGGCTCTTGCTTTAAATTAGCATCTGAACGCTCTGAACACAGGACACACCATGCCATGATTATGGTGTAATTAGCCCTTTGGTGAATTACTCCTGTCAGAGCTTATCCTCCAGACGGCATTCAGCTGGAAGCAGAGCAGGAAGGAGCACAGAGACACTCGGGATGACCATAATGATCCTGTGAAGCGCCCGGCTGTATTTTAAGCGTCCTCTCTATCCTTGATTAAGGGCTTGTATGCGTGAAGCATAACATCAGCACCGGTTGAGATGTTAAAAAACCCCCAAAACATTTCAGTTCAGCAGCAGTCCACACCATCAACATAGGCATCCAGAGGTTAAAGTACTCATCTGCAATGTGTTCGGAAATCCCACGTACAGATGTCGGTAGGTCTCGCCAGCTATTAAGTTACACAAGAGAATTAACTTCAGACTATTCTGGTGCTAAATGTAGGATTAGGATCAAAACTATTAATGCTGCGTCTGTCACAGCAGCCGAGCAGAACAATCCAATGATAGGCAGACACTGCGGCTTGGGGCAATAAAAAAGCAAGTCTGACATGATAAAACCCTGAGCACGAGGCCGTCTGGCACGTTAAATATCACATAAATAAACAATCCCTTTGGACGAGACGATGCACAGGCTCGACCCCATCGTTATTCATTTTGTCGTGCAAGATTTATTGTGTGTCAGCGGCGAGCAGCAGTACATCAAATGGCTGCTTATTATGTCCAAGTTGTCAGAAAGAGAAGTCTGTGTCCTGTCTGGTGAGGATATTACACACTCTACACAACACACACAACCCATATAATACAAGATTTCAGAGACACTCCGGTGATTTGTAGCCAACAACAGACAGCACACGTCTTAATTTCACTGCTTCGTTTGTCAGGCCAAATGTCCTTTGTTCTCCCGAAACAATGTTCAAGCGTGCTCGTTTCATGCCGAAGCAAACTCTGTTACTGAGCCGATTAGAAGGCAAACAGTTCTACCTTCATGGTTCCCTGAGTTGCCTCAATTAGGTAATTAATTCTACTTCTTCCTCGTCAGGTGAGCCTCACTGCAGGTTGGCTGGCTGCTGTAATTAGACACAACATTTCGATGCCGGTCCAGGCTCAGCCCAGCGCTGATTACTTAAACTGCACACCCGAAAAAACAGCCTCGAGTCAAAGTAATCATACAAGCCCGGTGCCAAGGCCATAATTGTGGCTAATCAAACGCCTTCACACAGACGCAGGAAAAGTCTGCCTTTGTTTACGGAGGCACAGCGAGTGGAGGTGGCTCGCCTGTGGAACGATGCTTGACACTGAGCAAAAATGTAAAGACTGCCAGTCACCATAATCAGTTTGACTTGAAGATCAGAGCAGTGACGGCAGCCGACTTCAGACACATTGTTTGTTGATTGCACTGCAAGTGTGTCAAATGTCAGTGACAAGCTGAGTGCTTTAATCGTGTTCTGCCTTTGTCTCGTGTCAGTCACGGTTTAGTCATTTGTGCTCATTTCTGATCAATAGTGCTTCATTCATGTGTCAGAAGTTGTTGATAATCTGAATTATGCAATATTTTCTTTGACTTTGACTTCTTTGGCTATAAGCTTAATGGCCAAAAGTATGCAGACACCTAGTCGGAGTATATGAACAGCTAATTATCACCCACTGGTGTGTGGACTACCAATCTTGAGGCCTCCAGTTTGACATTAAAACCGTTGCCATCTTGTTTTTTTGGAGCTATAACTCACCAAATTTGGATAAGAGGGTGGCTCTGGGGAGGGTATCCTGATGGGACTGAACTGGGAACCCAAGTGCACGCTGTAGTAGTGACCTGTCACTCACAAGTAGCCATGCCCTGAGGCATACCCTGCTTTATCGCCTAATTTACTCTAAATGGGACCATAATTTACAAAATGAACATCATGCTGTATTGTAGAATATTTGAAAAAGGAAGCAATTGAGACAAAAAACAAGTGAAGTCTCTGTTTCATTGAGGTAATAAAGTGAGAAGCAGTCAACCTGTATGTAAGATAAACTGCTGTTCTGCAACCACAACAAATTAAGGTGATAATATCACAATGTCAACTAGGCATTACGTTGTTTCTATACATACAAATCAAGCCCCATGGGATGCAGGCAAAATCAATATTTTTCCCGAGAAACATCCATTTACATCCTTTAATTTCACATTCCTCAAGTTTTATAAAGTTGATGATCCATTAGTAAATATTTCACGTAAATGTCACAAATACTGAATCTGATCACCATGTTGTAGCATTACATGTGTATTCTGATGAAAAGTCGTCAGTAAGAGGAATTTGTTAAAGGATAATTTATAAGAACCGGTCACAATCATAGAGAGGAGGTTTGCGGCAGTATACAGAGTTGTTTGCTGTATTATTCTGACATCAAACCGATTTTTTTGTTTAAACAAAGGTGACATTGAAAGAGAAAAAGGAGAGCGAGATTCAGACGCGGCGCACACTTTCGCACCAGCGGCAAATCGAATCATTTTCGAGGCACCAACCGCTTGATTTTCTCCCCTCTCGATCTCCCTGCCTGCCGCTGCACATCAGTGGCTCCCTGCGCTGAAAGGAAAGGCCATAATTGACCTTGGCCACAGACAGCGCGAGGGGCAAAAAAACGCTCAGCCCCACATAATCAGCCCCGGTCACCAAAGCAAAAAAGACAGCGACAGAAATAAAGGAGAGAAGAAGAGTCAGGTGAAGGTGCAGCGGAAAAAAGGCAAAGAGATTGAATGAGAGAGAGAGACAGAAAGGAGTGTGGTCGAGGAGAAGGGGCAAATCTTGAGAGGAATGCAGTCCGTCAAGAAAATTACAGAAAGATAAATTAAAAAGTAAAGAAAAGAGTCAAAAGGATACAGACAGATGGAAAGAGTGGGAGTTTACAATAGAAAGCTCAGAAAAAGAGAAGACTAGGCATTAAAGGAGTGGAAGGAGCAAAGAGAGAAACCACTCTGAAAACAAACCTCCCTTTGAAAAAAAAAAAATCAAAACACAAAATGGGTTGTGATTTCCCACCATGACTGTGGAAAAGTAGGTGAGAGGAGGCTGGTGTTGGGCGGGAGGGGGGGCGCACATTAATATGCAGAGTGACTGCTCACTACCCCACTGTGGAAACGAAGAAATTGTTTATTAATGCTGCCAGCATAAAACCTATTAATCCATGGAAAAAGGTCAACCTCCAGAAAGCTGAGCTGCATTCACAATGCTAAGCTGCGCTCATATGTATAAGAGTCACGTCGACAGTGTGTGCAGACAATGGGCGCTTCGGCAGACCTGTCTGATTATCAAACCCAGAGGAGGGAGGAGAGACAGGGACCAAATGAAGAGAGTCACTGGTAAACAGCTGGATGAGTTGTGTCCATAGAGCATGTACAGTCTCAGATTTCACTTTTTTTCTTTCTCTTTTTTTACCTTTAATTGTTTGTTTTACATGATGTGCCAGTGTATAAGATAAAACCACTATGAAAGGGTGGCAATTTGTGCCTATATTTAAAGGTAAATAACATAAAACTGAAGTTCGGGTCAGGTGGGACCCCAGAGATCTCCAAAATCAGAGGCTGCACCGTGATCAGCACGCAACAGTAATGGCATGTTTTATGGAGAAAATATTACGTTTTTGACGGAATAAAAACAAAAGACAGAATGATCAAGGAGACTTTCCTCGCTGAGCCTCAAAGTCACAGTGTCAAAGGAATATTTCTTGACTTTGCTCTTTGCCTGCACAGATCCTTGGATCTGCAGACAATGAAAGTGCATGTTGTCACGCTCTACAACACTGACTCAAACGATGCATCAGATTTGAGCTGCGAAAAATTAATAGCTACAACTGACGAAGATGTCTGCAATTCACAGGCGACGCAAACGGCGCCATGTTTCACGAATGACTCGGAGAAAACCGTTTTTTTAATGGTGATTGTGAATCATCGAGTCTGTGTTTTACATTTCAAGAGTTTTAAACAAAAAACGGCAAGTTAATTATTACTGTCAGCTCTGACAGGACAGACACAACAGAAGCTATCGAGACAAAATGATAACCTCCAAATGTGGCAAACAACTCATAATTCCTTTTTTTTTCTTTTCACTATAATTCTTGAAAGTTTCGAACTGTAAGGTTATTATATCTGAACATTACCAGATCAGATTTGTTTTATGTCCTTTTTCAATGCAGTAGATAAGAAAAAACCTTCAACTCTGAAGCTATTGAATAGTGAGCCAGCAGACTGCACTCCAACGACACACTGCTTTAAGGGTAAGGTTTTATTTTCAAATAACAGACAATACTATCAGACCATTGCTTACAGTCACCTTAACATCTGTTGTAATGCTTCCCTTTTTCGCCCAAGTGAGCAAAAATATACATTTTACTGAAAGGGTGACAAAAAGAACTGACACTTCAAGGTGTTTGGCCACCACAAGCACTTAAGTGTTCAATAAAGTTTCCCCGAAGGCAGAGAACCTTTAACACTGGCCCAGTACAGCTCCCCTGGCACACACTCGCACACACACACACACACACACACACACACACACACAGATAGAAACAGTCTATGTTTAGAAATGATCTCTGTAGGAAACAGACCTGTGGCATGCAAAAAGTCCAATAAAGATTTGGGTCATGATCTGGATTTAAAGAATGAGATAAGCTAAATAACAAACTCTATTAATGTTTTGAAGGTAATTCAGTGAAAAAGGATTTCTGTTAAAGGGCAACTTAATGTTGCAGCCACAATGAATGTCATTAGACACTACATGTCTGGCAAAATTGATTTAGTTTGAGTAGGAGGAAAACAGACCATCATGTTAAAGATCAACTCCACACATTTTGCACATTACAATGAAAGTGTGTTTAAAGGTCTCTGGGAGTACTACTGCATATGAGGTAAAAGTTGTATTCAGCCTTTTGTGGCTCCAGAGGAAGCTGCATGCAATCTGATGAGTTGCCTCCAGTGATGTCACTCAGTGGCTTAGTTGCGTTTTGGGCATTTTGGACTCATTTTAGACAGTTTATAAGAACAAAAGATGAAAATCCGTTCAGCCAAACCAGAGATATCGGCTTTTTTATTCCCCGAATTCATCTTCCTTTTCAAAACTTGGCACCTACATTATCCACATTACAACTAAGCCATTTAGTGACATAACTGGAGACAATTTAACAGATTACATGCAGCTTCCTCTGGAGCAAGAAAAAGCCTTTTTAACTTTTTTTCCCCATCTGCAGCAGTACTCCCCAAGACCTGTAAACACACTTAAGTGAGTAAAATTGGTGGACTTACCCTTTAAGTTATGGGCCCAGAGTCAAATTCTCCAATCAAATGTCTGAGTGACAGGTGGAACAGGATTTCTATTAACATTCGATGTGCGTTAAAATGTTGAAATTGTGTTTTTGTTATTAAAATCTTCAAAAAATAAGAAGATTGATTACTTCGATTGAGATTTCAGGCTGCAACAGACAACAGTGAACAAGCACCAGCTTAAACTGGCGGGCATTATAATCAAGCACTGGGGTCACCGGGGTCAGTTTGGATAAACACACACAGAGAAAGCCAATCCTGAGAAAAGGCAAACATCCTAAGCCTTTGGAATAAATCACTGGAGAACACAATAAAGTCTATATGAGGAAAAAATGCATTTCTCACACTAAAAAAAATCCAAAAACACAACGTTGTAGGAGAGCCTGTCGGTGAACAAACACACAAACAAAGAGCAGCCACCCACGCCTAGACCGGTGGGGTTCCAAGTGCTCCTCGGTGTGTGCGTGCATGTGTGTGTGTTTGTCCACTCTGCTGCAGTTGATCCGTAAATTGGTACCAGATTGGTGTCAAGACAGCCGCATTTTCTCGCTAGATTGGTTGGTCATCTTCTGTCAGGCCTGCCAGCCAGCCAGCGAACTGCCACGTGCAACAAGCTGACAAGCAATATAGACATGTCACACTCACACTCACACTCACACATACGGCGAAACACACACACCGTTTCACTGAAGTGCACGCGCGCGCACACTCCAAGCACACACAGAGGAAAATAAATAGACACTCATTTTACAGCACAGTAACAGCGAACATACAGAGAGGAGAATGTGAGCGGCGTCTCCAGGTATGGAGCTGTGTGCTTCTGTCTCTGCTCCGTTTGTGTTGTTTACACCCTCAGGAACTGCGTCCCAGTTTTTTTTTTTTGGGAAGAGGAAGGGCATGTCTTCTCCTTGTAGATTCACTCGTCGGTGGCTCTGTCTCACGCTGCCTTGCACTTAAACATCTTCCTCGGCTCTCAGCTCTAACGGGCGTCCGGCTTTATGAAAAGATTGCAGTGGGTGAGCAGAGAGCAGCTCCTTTGTTGGTATAAGATGCACCAACAAAGGAGCTGCTCTCCTCCTCACACATTTAATGGAAACACACACTTAAATATGTGTTAGTGTTTATATTGGATGTGTTGGTCTTCTTACTAATGTCAGCGCTGGTATTTTAGTCTTTTGTGGGAGCGGTGGCATTGATGCTGCATTTGTTGTTACTTGAGCTTGATTTGTGTAACTGTTGCCGTTACTGGAAAATTCAACCACTGTCTATATTATTGCTCAATGAATGGCTTATAAAGAATTATGAAGAAGTATGTGTACAGTCACGTAACTATAAATCAAGATTCATTGACAAGCCGAACTATGAATGTACCATTTATCAGTTATGATAGTTATAAAGCGTGACCATGGGATTCCACGAATCATCCATATTTTATAATAATGAGAAGACTTTAAGGATAAGGCTGTTGAATTAATCTAATTAAGTGTATCATTGTCACAAAGTCCTATGAAAAGATCTAAACCAGCAATTAATTGATTCAACATGAAACTAACATCAATTAATTCCAGTTTCACAGCAGGCCCATCACACAGCATCCTGGTGCCATAAATAACCAGAGTACAAGCACCAATTGTTGGCTAATTCGTAACCTACAGTAGCCCTAAACAAATAAATGATTGAGTGGCATTTGCCAAAAACCACAGTGCCCGGCTGTTTAAAGAGGAAACGGTGGCTGTTTTATTTTAATGAAACAATATGTGCTGCATGTAGTGAAGAGGCACTTGGCGTTTGGTAGAGCAGCTTTGATGAGCTTAAGGCTGAATGCCACATACAGTCTGTCTCTCAGTACTTTTCATGTTGGTTTCGGTTTTATGGGATCCTGCTGACAGCGAGGATAATAGCCTCAAACTTAAATTGGGATATCATAAACTGCTTTTGTGCGTGTGAAGGTGATCGAGTGAGGCATGCACCGGAAACTGCAAGACCAAAAGAATGCACAAACATCTATGACCTGACATATCCAGTACTGTCACTGGAAGGTTATAAATGGCCCTTGCTTTCGAAGGTAACCCCACGTCCAAATTGCAGCATCACTGATAGGTCAGAAAAGCCCTGCCCTCCTGAAGCAGGAAATCATTTTTCATAGCTGTCTGCGGGGTTTTGGCACACCACATATCCCTCACATACCTAATTGTGCTTTCCAATAGGCAAGAGCTGAACTATCGATGTAGCTACAAATAACTTCCTCACATGGCAGAGGGCGAATGTGCTCTATTTTCACAGAAGCAGAGGCAGAGGAAATGCAGGTGCGATGCCATTTTTATCAGGCACACCTGCATTTTGTGCCTCTAAACTGACACCTTACATTGAGTGGGTGGAGCAGCATAGCAGAGGTTCAGGGATACAGCACAATTTTGGTTTTGGCATAAATAACTGTGTCATAGCACAAATACAAGCGCGCACAGAAGTTCTTGGAAGGGTCTGTACCGTGTGTGACTAATTGGGGATTTTTATTTTTACCATTAATGTCATCCACAGCTGCTTATACCGCAGGGTGCATCAGGATGTCTTTCTTTCAAGGTGACTGAATCATTGTATCTCTTACATGGCAGTCACAATTGTACGTGAATTCCGTCTGAGTCTCTAATTTGATTTTGAAAAATGTCTAAACACTGATGTCAAAGAGCGTGGGCACCTGAAACATTTTATTACATTCTCACTGCAAAAGCCACACCCTCTATTTCTATACAGTTTAATAAGAGTGTGTTTAAATAGAAGGTGTGGACCTTCACCAACTATTATGGTTCCTGGTCAGCACCTTAACCCCTGGTGGTGACAGTAAAGATCAAGCATCAATGGCAAGATGGATTTGTAGAAATAATTTGTCCAAAACTGCAGACCGGTACAGCAGGCACTGAAAAACAGTCAGCAAAACTGTTAACAGCAAATTATTTGTAATTCGGGAGGTTCAATATTCAAGGAAATTCTGTTAAGCAGAATTGAGTTGCAGATGTTGTGAGAGATCTTAGGCAGTTAAACATCACATTTCTTTTGCAGCGGAGTGACTGAAGTCTTTGAGAAGGCTCTCGGCTTGTTTTCTGTATATAAGTGTCACTACAGAAGCTCCTAGCGGGCCTAGACTGATGTTTCTGTGCTGCAAGCTTCAGATCTTGTTTGGCCCTTGTTACCATCTCATTGGAAGCATAGGTTAGTGTCATCGCACTCTTTTTGGGAGCAATTCCAGTGTTATATCTCTGTTCGCAGCACACAACGCTGCTATTCTTGTCCTCGAGTTTGTCACAGAGAGTTTTGGACCTGTTGTATACTGCTACTCCAAATTCCTTGCATAAATTAGCATCCCCTGCTTCCTTTCTCCAGTCAATCTGCTGAATAGGATCTCTGGCTGGTACTGTTACTCTTAGAATTTCCATATCTCCGTGTAAAAAGGATTATTCGTGGTGTCCACATTCACATGCAATTATGCCCACATTTAGAGCGCCAGGTTTGTGCATCATTCATGCCCAGCAGATAACATCTGCCTGTGTTTTTCTCAGAAGCATGTCGCAGGTCATCATAGAGGTTGTCATTCATTGGCAGACGTTGCAGTGCAGTGCATAATCTGGATGCTAGAGCATTATGCAAATAGACGTAACTATTACCGTTGGCGAAATAAAAAAGTTAACCCGTTTGTACCAACCACACGCGTGTGATTACAGATGCTCGCACGGCCAGATGTTTGGATGACAGTGTGGTGACTCTGAAGACCTGAACAGATGGAATGAAAAAACTAGATTAAAGCTGTGATTTCTTCAAATGGCCGGTTTTATATATAATGGGATTGAGGGATTTGGTTGCAGACAGTCCTGCTTCTCCTTTAAATTTGACTGTAGTGAGGCCATTTCACAGTGTCCTTCACTTTTGAAACCTTGTTGACAAGCAGCCAGAGCACTCACAGCCAGAGTGTCTGCGCATGAGGGGAAGACAGTAGAGGATTCCCCAACAGTCTGTCTCTCTCTGAGGATGAAATGTGGCATGGCTACAGCTGGAAGGCTGAGTGATTCAACCAGTCAGCCAGAAAGGAATCACAAAGCAGCCGGCCTGCCCATCAGCTGCCATATTTGATCTGGGGAATACTGTGCTGAATGTAGTCAATACTTCACCTGCGACTGACCAGAATCCTGCTGTACGATCTGAAGCTCTTTTGCATCATTCCAATGTGATCTGTGAAGTGTCTATTCACAATCAGTTTCTCATTTTAATGTCACATAGTGATATGCATTTCTTGAGGTTTTTCCAGAGGTCATCTTCATACAGGTGACAGTCAGAATTTGATCAGTTTGTTGAAACTGGCTCTTCTATGAGACATCAAATGTGACAGCAAAAACACATTTGACCAACTTGGCAACAAAACACTGTTAACTGTCTTGCACTGGCTCTTTTAGAGCTTTTTATGTTTTTCTTCCTAACAGACTACAGAGTGACAGAGAGGGGCAGTGGATGTGGTGGAGGAGGGGAAGGTTTAGCAGTGAAGTTGTTGGTTTAGCAGTATATTAAAAAGTTGAGGCTTGTGTCCAACAAACACTACGGTTTCTCTTTCTTCCTTCCAAAATCTGCCATTTTGATTAGCCAACAGTTTATAACTGACCAGCTGACTTTGCTATGAAGCTCTAACTACCTGCTGAAACAGTCCAAAACCGTTTGAAAAACCAGCTGCTGGCGACTTGACAAACCATCTTGAGGTGAGTTGAGATG
Organism: Sparus aurata; assembly: GCF_900880675.1. NCBI lineage: Eukaryota > Metazoa > Chordata > Actinopteri > Spariformes > Sparidae > Sparus > Sparus aurata. The sequence goes on along the minus strand of NC_044195.1, from coordinate 12,163,141 downwards.
GGCCAGTTTACAATCTCTATAGGTTTCCACCATGACGGAAACTGACAATCTCTACTTTGAAGAATTGAATACTATGCTCTCAAAATTCTTCCAAATACAAGAAAAAATCCTCCTCACTTCCTGAACCAACTCAGCCATGAGGTGACAATTGATGGACAGGTCTGATTCTTCTTAAAAGTGTTTGACACCACAGACGCAGATCTAAGTCAATCATCTTTCTCTGACCTAAGGTGTTCTGTTACCAGCTACACTGACTAATCTTGCTCTTGTACATGGTGTCTATTATGCACAGCCTACGATGAGCACAGAGGCCCAGTGACAAAGCATCAGGTTCAGATCAGGGTCATTTTTTCCTGCCAAACATCCCTTGCAGATTTGTTCCAGGTTCCAGCAGATCTGTGCTCCAAGATCCACAGCGGCGCCCTTTCAACAACCTCATGCATCGATTCCAAGAAGACCAGTTTTCTTGGAAATGCTCCGTGGTGCGTAGGCATCAACAACACAAAGCGGTTGCAGTTGTACAGGAGCAAAACTGCTTGTTTCCCTGAGGAAAACTCTCTCAGGCTCCCAGCCTGGGGTGTATTAGTGTCCTTTTACCTGCCTGTTATTTCTGATCAACTCTGGAAGTGGAGAGAATCAAGACCCCATCTAGGAACTTGCCACACCTCAGTATTTGATACAAGTTCCTTTAAAATGAAGTCCTTTGCTGGTGGTAGGACAAATGTTTTCTTCAGGTGTCCACATGGAAGGGGCAGATGTGCAGACGACATAAGGTTTGTTACTTTTTACAACAGGAAAATGTGTGAAAAGGTTTAAAAGTGCAGATATTGAACAGCTGCTTGTTTCTTTTTATCTGTGAGCTATAAGCCTCCTTTTCCTGTGTGCATGTGCATGTTTTCTGGCATGAATAGCTTTTCTGGTAGTATTGTGCGTGTGGGTGTAACGTATCACACAATAAACTCCTTCTGACCTGCTGGCCTCTGCACTGAAGCTGTGGTGTAGGCACAGTAACCAGAAGATCGTCCGCTATAAACATTTACAGGTCAGAGCAAATACCACAATACTACACACAGATGTCTGAATAATATTTATATTCAATATTTTTTTTTGTTTTCTTGAAAGAATAAAACGGAATATAATATGCTCAGCCATATCATGAATTGAGTATTGAACACATAGTGTGGATGAACACAAATGTGCCTGAACTTGCAGGTTCTAGAGCTCTGGCAGTAGCCGCTGTATCGCCGGGCTCACAGTGTGAGGAACCACATATGGACACAGCAGACAGAGGATTAGCTTAGATTTAAGAGATTTCATTTCTATGATTTACAACCTTTCTGTAAGACCTCTCACTGTATTGATTTTTACAACTGCAGGGGTGAAGCTTGATAAAATGTTACTTTCATTTCATGGGTGGAAATAGAAAAGGAAGACAGATTCTTGTGGCAGAAATGAGAGGGCTGTAGCCATTACACCTGCAGGCGAGCAGAACACTGGGGGCTTTTTTGTCGCAGCAGGAGAACCTCCATCCTTCACATACATACACCCACACTTTGATCCGGCTACAGAGAACAGCTTGAGCAAGACTTGAACCTGCAACCCCATGGGCATGACACAAAAGTCCTTCTGAGGTATGAGCCATGATAATACAGCCATAACCCTCCAGAATTTCTCTTTATGAATCATTTCTTGATGCTAAATAGTATCAACGATAAACCAACATCAGTGGAAAACCTCAAGGTATTCAGAGACTTTCCATAGCAAGCAAGAAAAAATATTTCATAAATGTTCTTTAGACTTAGTGACTGAAAATGTGATGATGACTGCAGTTTATAGCAAATAAATGAGGTCCACCTGTAGCAGAGACAGCTCAGAACAGCTTTTGAGCAACAGAACGGGGGGGTGAACATGCAAATGAGTCACTGATTATATACAAAAACCCCTAAAATTAATTGAGGAAGGTGCTGTCACATCTTTTCTTGGGGCTTACTTTTGAGAGAAACAAGACTCGGATCTAGTCTAGTGGCTCCGTGAGTTTGTACTTAAACACACAGCTGCCTGCCTGAGCTAAATGATGAAATCCCATTACTAATGCAAGCATGATGATGTTTGGCTAGAATTGTAATTTATCATATTTAGTTTTCACATGCATCTGTTGCCAATGTTTGTTGTGACATCATCATGCGGGCCTGACAGTGGCACTAAAGGAAAAGTCACCATTCACAGTTTGTCATTATAAATCATGCTCTGCGAAACCAAACTTGTCTGTCTGAAATTTGGTGTCAATCAATGCAGTAAATGTTAAAATATTTTCACCAGATAATAAAAAGTTTGATCTGTTGGTAACGCTGAGGGGAAAGTTTTTAGCCATGAAGCTTGCATATAAAAAACACTTTGTGGTTGTGGTGCATCAGTGTGGTATTTCTTAAATAAACCTCCATGTGGTAAATTTACTATCTGATATTTGATCATGTAAAAATAAACTGATACATTCTCTTAAGTTTTATCTATATCATATGCAAGGATTAATAAACTGAAATTCATACTAGATACTTTTGGAACTTTGTTTGATGTCCACCACGTACCAACAAACTCCCACAGGGTTGAACAGGCTCACCTGGCTGAGTACAAAAACAGGCCTTAAAGGGATATTCCGGTGTAAGTTTAATCCACGGTCTAAATCACCGTGAAACTGTGTTAGACTCCCTCTTGAGAGATCAAGTCAGCAGACCGCTAATTTACGGAGTTTTATCAACCTCAGAAACGACCGCACGACAACAATACACTGCAGTAAATGGATCCAAATATAAACCGCCACCAAAAAGCCACAAATAATGCTCTGAACATCACCAAACTTCAGCAACAGTACAAAAAGGGTCTCAGCACACAATCCGAGGCATCTAACCTCCGCTAGCTTAGCTGGATTTCTATTGGGAAGCTAAAAACAGATTTTAACTCTCCTCCATCAGCTTCCGGGTCGGGGAAGTCCCGACGCGACGATTACCGAGTGTGATTAGAAATGCTCAATTCCGTTCTTTTCCCTGTCCACTCTCGATAATAACTGTTATAAACTGGCAGGTAAGACACATATGAACTTTGATTGCTTTTCCATGGAGTCATAATCATACATTTTCATCCATGAGCCGCCGAACTCTACTGCACTCGGTAATCGACTCGTCGGGACTTCCCGTCAACAGGAAGCTGCTGCAGAAGAGTGGTAAATTTTGTCAGCTTTTCAGTAGAAATCCAGCTAAGCTAGCGGAGTTTTAATGCCCCGGACTACGTGCTGAGACCCTATTTGTAATGTTGCTGAAGTTTGGTGCTGTTCTGAGCATTATTTGTGGCTTTTTGGTGGCGGTTTATATTTGGATCCATTTACTGCAGTGTATTGTTGTCGTGCGGTCGTTTCTGAGGTTGATAAAACTCCATAAATTAGCAGTCTGCTAACTTGATCTCTCGAGAGGGAGTCTAACACAGTTTCACGGTGTGTTAGACCATGGATTAAATTTACACCGGAATAACCCTTTAATTGTGATAACACAGTTACACAACAGGTAGTAGAGAGGACCGTCAAGTGCACAATTTGATGCGAGTTTGCAACTGACAGTATCCTGCAGTGTCCTATCACTGTTTGGATACTGAATTCCCGAGGACTACTTGTTGCTTTTTGAGCCCTTGTCTCTCCGCTGCTCATTTGCACATGACACCGCTCTTGAGGCAACAAGCACAAGTGTGCCATTTGTATTTGCATGGTGCTTGACATTTACACACTGGGAGAGCAATTAGGCTAGAACCAGGGTCATTAATACAGTGAACAGGCTAGACGTGTTTGCTCTGATAGCTACAGCAATATGTATTCATGGAGAAATGACAATAATGCCATCTGCATATCTACATACTAACATATCCTCTGTGGGTCCTCAGAGAGGAACAGAGATGAGAATTAGAATTATCTAGTCCTCGCGCCTACACTTCTTCTGTTTCTCCTTAATTTCTGCTGCTCACCCGTGTAAACGCATACTAACACTCACACAAAACAACAAAAATGGGCAAGAGAGAAATGTGCCTTTGTTTATTTATCACAAGTGGCCTGAATCTTAACAGTACAAAGGCCCACTGCTGAAACATGCATTTTTCAAACTGTTTGAAAGGAAAAAAAGAAAATACAGACAATGGCAGTGGGAACAGAGAGATATGAGGGAAATAATGCTGGGTAAGAATAAATGTTGCAGTCTGCCAATAAAAAATTAAAAGAGGCAGGTTGGATCACAGATTATGAAAACAACAAATTTCTCAATAAGTGAGTGATACTAATCGCTTACATGAAGATTTTTGACTACTTAAAATAGTTCATTACTAGACAAATGAGTGGGAGGCTCACAGGCATCAGGGATGAATGATTCATGTCTGTAAATTGCGAATTTTTAAAGCATCAGCTTAAATGTGATTTTGTAAAAAGCGTTTCCTAAAAAATCGTTCTTCTGATTGAATTCCTCAGTTTGGAAAAGTTATTTCTTTGACGAGCAAATAAACAACCACACAAAATAAGTGCACAAAGCGGTGGTTGCGAGGTTACAGTGGCACTGGGGTGCGTCCCAAATGTAGAAGGTGGTCACTGCTTATGAAAGATTATTGGACCTTCTATTTACCAGATTACGACTATTCCCAAAGAGTTTCACGCCTGTATCTGGTTGGCGAATGTCATGATTTCCCCATTATAAAGTAGGAGATGTGACACAACTATGCAAAGAGTGAGCAACCTTAGCGCGGTCATCAACAGTGAACTGCTGCACAGGGGCTAAACTACATAATTGCTGCAGTAATAGTTGCAGACACCTCGTCAGATGGTTGAGAGTGTGACTAAGGCAGCTGGTGGTGAGACAACAAGCCACTGTGCATCCACGCTTTTACTATAGAAGCGAGTGAGACTCGATAAAGTAACAGTACAGTTGCAGACAGGCAGCATTCTGTCCGAACATTTGTCCTCTGACATTCTGTTTTTATTGACAGCAAACGCTATTTGAGAGTTTTATTCCCTTAATAAAAGCCTTTCACTGAAGTCCTTCTGTCCGCTTCAACGGGGAAGGCTGGAGGCCAATATCCACTTCAGACCTTAACATCTTTTTCTGTGCAGCAGTTGTGAATGTGAATTTGAAGTACACTGTTTTATTTGGCTGAGCTCCTGACACAAATGGTAAGTGTGTCACTCAAAAGTAAAAAAAAATAATAATAATAAATCCTGGTGTTTTTTTCTGGTTTTTCTAAATAAATATATAACATGGTGATATTGCCAAATCATCAGTAGAAACCTTTTGATGATTACTTTTAATATTTCCAAATGGCATTCCAAATTGTAATTGTTATCAGTTTGTTATTTCATTAATTTATGATTAAAAGCAATTGACTCAAGCACTCAAAAAACGCATAATTTTCGATGAACGCACAGCACGTGAGACAATAACTATGATCACTTGTGGTAATCAAATATTAAATCAGAAATGTAATTTAGTACCATTTGTAACATCTTCTATGGTATCTTACAATGCAGGCACTTGGTGGAGATATCAGGGAGAAGGTGAAGGTATTAGGAGGAGGTCTGTAGGTGGGCAACCACAGTATGCAGCTCATATAAACAGCAGATTAGAGCTCCTTTGTGGAAATGAGTACACAAATATCTGTACTTGATTAAAAGCTTTCTTTAATCTGCTATGATAATGTTCCCAGTGTGTGATTTTAAAGGGCAGTTGGTTATGTTAGCTGGTGTGTTTTTTTGTTAGCTTTATACATAGAAAGCTTTAAGCAAAAAGAGCAGCAGCAGACAAATGGAGGCAACAAGCAGTGGTTGCCTGCATGCTACACTGATTATATTGACCACAGCAGGGCTTCCCCTCCCCAACACATCACAGAGTTCCCTCTCTCTCTCCTTTTCTCTCCATGCTCTCCCTCTCCCAACCAGTCGATGCAGTATTTGTATTCCTCCCTGTCCCCTGCTCTCCCGTTACCTGTCAGCAGAGCATAATTTATAGCTATCTCTGCAGCATCCATACCATGCAGACTAACTACTGTTTGTGTGTTTTTGGCTCCTCCATTTTAATAGAGATGTAAGGATTATCGCAGATGGATGAGGGAGATTCAGCGTAAGCTCTGGCTGACAGATCGATATTTGGCTGATGGCCACTATGGTAGAAAGTCAGCCCACTCAGGGGGGAGAAATACAGCTGGAACATGTTCCTATGAAGATATAGATAAACAACTTTAGAGGTGCAGAAATGGGATTTCTGGGAAGCTCACAGAGGCTTGCGCAGGCTCTCAAGGCAGCCAGCTTTGCACATTCCTAAAGCTGAGCAACTGTAGAGAACAACACTGGCTCGCAAGAAAAGGGGCATTTTGCAGGACTGAGATAGAGAAAATAAAGAACAGAATTTAATGGGAAAAACTAATTCTGTTAAATGGATTTGATTGATTCTGAATAAGCTTGTTCCTTTGCTGAGATTTAACGAAGTTCAAAACAATTTTAAATTCATCATGACCTCACCCATTGGTTTGTGGACTTGCGGAGGAAATCCTGATTGGATCTGACTGAGAACCCGAGGACAAGCCGTGGTAGTGCCTTGTTAATCTCAAGGTAGCCATGCACTAAAGCATACCCTTTACCATCTATTGTACTGCAATGGGATAATAATTTATGGAATAAACCTCATGCTGTATTGAAGAAGTTTTGAAACTTGCCACATATTACTTAGAAAATTGAGCTAGGAAATCAAGTAAGAAGTAGTGTCGTTTTCTCATAAGCTTACATACAATCAGAGTTGTGGGGGGTTTTTTAACCAGTGGAGTCGCCCTCTGCTGATCATCAGAAAGAATGCAGTTTTAAAACACTTTTGCACTGGCTTCACTTTTAAGACCTTGATGCTCTGTCCTATACAGTCAGTAGTTCAAAGTTCAAGTTATAATGCAGCAAATTTAAGTCATGTGCAACCATGTTTGACACCATCAGTGTCAGAGCTCTGCCTGAACCAACTCAAAATTAGCTAGCTCTAAAATTAATGTGATGAAAGGGTAGGATGATACTTGTTCATATCAAAAACCCCGTACTGACACAGATTAGAGCATGGACACCCATTTGATAAGACTTTGTCCCAGGTTGCCATCTGTTAAAAGCTTGCTTTAAGATGTTTTAATCGAGTGTATGAAACACATGAGTGAAATAGTCATAAATCTGCCCCTGTGTTGATAATGGATGGGATCATAGTGAAAATACAGCATTCCCCTTTAATGTTACCCCCTTAAGCCACCTCAAGGTCCTTTTGGGGTCCCTGGCCCCGCCTTTATAACCACTGCTGTAATAATCCTTGCAGCAAAAACATCTGATTGAAACTTTAAAGAGCCCCTCACTTAATGGTTACTGTACAATGCACAACTTGGCAGGTTAATGGAAACATTCTGGAGGTCCTAATATTCCTCTAGCACATTCAGACACTTGACTGCTTTACGGTAAATCATGTGTCATGTAAACCAGTGATTCAGAAAACAGCTGCACTTGTCGACTCTTTAATTGCCTTAAATAAACAGGGGAATATTGAAGTGACTGAGGAATAGGGGGAGATGCGATATTAATAGACATTAAGCTGTTGACCTGGAAAGAGGTAGAGGACAAATCAGCTGCGTTGGGTATTTGTGATTTATAGTTCAGAGAGGCATAATCCCTACAGGTGAAGCACTGCAGAGGGGGACTCCCCACTTTATGGTGGGTAGCGCAATGCTCTGACGCAACACTCTTCAATCCAACTCTACAGAGCACTTTGAAGTGATTCTGCAAAATAATGTGCATTTTCTGACCTGTGAGACTTTATAACAAGCCAAGAGTGTCCATTCATTAGAAGAGCCATTAATAACAACAGTGATATCAAATGGCTGAGGGGCCGCTCTGTCTATTCTTAGCACCTCTCGACCAACGGTTCACCAGTTCAGCTTTGACGCCAACCTCCGACCTTGTTGTTCATTAATGACCACCACCCCTCCTGACACTAACACTGCATTAAAGGTAGGAGAGAGCAACGCTTTGGTGATAATGAGGCTCCCCCCACCTCAGCTCTGAGCCTGACACTCCCCTGGGGGTGGGGGTGGGGGGAATCATCTAAGTAATTACTATAGGTACCAGAGATCTGTGGGAATGGGAACATTTTACAGTCAGCATCCCTCTCTGCTGTAACATTACTGTGTTTTATGTTCTTGTGGTTAAAGCAACACATACTAATACCTAAACAACTGAATAGGTCAATTGCCCGGGACCCCAAAAACAACATATAACCTTTCCCAAAACAGCACGACCAATGCAGTGTACCAGCGACATGCATACCAGAACAGTGCCATACTCTCGCAGTTTGGTTATGTTTAGGCAAGGACAGTATTTTGTTGGGTTGTGGCACTTAAACTACTTAGTTAGCTATAGATACTAAAACTACTTGATAGTTTTGGTGATGTTGAGGCACTTAAACTACTTGGTTAGGTTTGGTTAGGTTTAGGCACTGATACTTTTTGGTTTGGTGAAGGAAAAATCACTGTTTTTTGTCTTAAAACAACTTAGTTCAATTACAAACACAACGCATATAACTTCAGGTGTGCAACGTACAGTATGTACCCGACTTCACTACAATAGTAAGTTAAGAACTCTGTTCACTTTTGGTTTCACAATGTTCACAAACTGTGTTCTACTGGGTGAAAGTCCTGTGCATGTTTGACCCTACCATCAGTCTCCAACTGCATCTCGGTGCAGAGTTTTTGCTTTTTATACTATACCTGACTTCCTCTTTTGCTTTACAGCTGCCACAGGTTGCCACCTAACAGGACACATACATTTGAGTTAATATAAGCTTTTTACAGTCTGACTTGTCCCATTTATCCTAATCCCTGCTGTGGTATGTGAAATAGCCTAGATATTAATCACTTCATTTATTCCTTTCATTATATATCTTTATGTCTTTTATCAAAAGTAAGCCTACCAGCTCTACTTATAAACACTTGTAAGTAGTTTACATGTAAATGGAAGAGGCTTCATTTGTAATAAAAGAACCTGGGTTGCCCCTGACGTTCCATCCTCATTGTTTATCCTTCCAGAAAACATCCATGAAACTATAAAGAATCATTTTCATTCGTGACAGGTTTGCAATCAACACCAATGGAATATGTTCACGCGAAGCCATCTGTTGAGCACCGATGCAGCATGTATCCTCCACACATATAGAATCACACGCATGTGCTCGTGCACATATGGTTGTTTGTGAAAGGGTGTCACAACTCTGCTGATGATCATGTATTTATATTTATGCTCTCCATATGCTCCAAGAAGAAAGGTTTTTACACTGAAATGAACAGCAGGTACTTACTGCTCATAGGTGTCTTTCAGCTTGAACGATGAAAACAAAAGATGTAGTTTGATGATGCCGGAAAGTTAACATCCACCATTGCTCATGAAAATATACTTGCCGTGAGAAATGTGTAAACATTTTTCTCAAATAATTTTTAGTCAGGTTCACCATCTTACTTTCTCAATCACTGACATATCAGGTTGTTTTCCCTGGAGTGAGACAGGCGGTGAAATGAAATGCAAAATTACTTTGAATACAGTGGCGATTTTCTCTGGGTTTGAAGAGTCAAACACTGTCAGAATCATTTGGGATAATGTAAGTTCACAGCGCAACAGAATATATAACAAAGGTGTAGTCGTTTTGGACATCTGAATGAAATGATGAAAGCATGACTACTTGCAGGGCTATCGAAAAAGACAAGACAAGACAACTTGCAGATTATGAGTTTAATCGGTTTTCAATCAAGAGACATATTTGTAACATTGACTCTTGTCTTGTAAATGTTAGAAAATAATGTCTATTTTGCAGAAGGATCGGGGTTGTATAAAAGTGTACCATGCAACACAGCTAAGAAGCTAAATTAACTTCTCTGCTTTGGACTTTCTTGTTCTTTGTCTTAACTATAAAAACACAAGAGAACATAATACAATAGACAGAGAAGATATGACACTGCAAATTGGCCTTTATTAAATATCCCGATCTTCTGTGACCTCACACTGAAAGGTCGTTTTAATATCGGGTGAAACTAAATTCTCAAGCTGTGAAATGCCATGTCTTTGCTCAACACCTGAAGGTGACAGCAAGGGAGCAAAGTGCATCTAAAGGAGGGTATCAATCTGAGGGAGAACATTTGAGAGCAGCATTAGAAAAATAGAAATATATATATGTATATATATATACATAAAACATACATGGTAATAACTAAGCTTGCACGGAAAAATACTGCAACTACTGAGCCACTATCTTTTTTAACAGAAACCGTTAACCACACAGCGTCAAGTCTTCTTCGAGGACTCTTGTGGTTCCACACCACTGACTCCTGAATAAGCCGCTCTTTTCTATTCTTCCCTACACACAGCCGCCATGCACTTTCATTTTTCATACTGATGCAAACTGAGGGGAGTCTTCGTATCAAACGCTGTGCTTTCATATATTCTGAATTGAGCAGCACAGGAAACAGATGCCCTCAGTCTTCTATGTGCGTACGACTGACGATACAGCCTCTAACAAGTGAAGCTAAAGCCACCGCACTGCTCCAGTTTGGTCCTCTCAAAGACTTCATTTTCTAGAAAGGGCCACTCAAGTGATGTGGCAAGTCAATTTGACAATCATGAAAGGTAGCACTAACAAGTGCAGACTCCTGATAAAGACAGCCTGCAGTGAGAGACTCCAGTGAAGTGAGGGAATGGGGAACTAGCTCTAAAGAAAACCAGCCAACCATGAAATGCCCAACCTTTACACTTGAGAGCTGGTAGGAGACTGTATTAACAGGACAGAAAAACAACAAAATCAGCACTGGGGAGTTGCATTTTCTGGCATCATCATTTCATCATGTGCAACAAAACTACACAATCCGACACTTCCTTGTTTGCTTTTAGGGATTTAATAACTCAGTCCCTACGGAATAATTAACGTTTTCATGTTTTATCTCCTTTGAATTGGTCTGTTTTTGTATAAAGACTTTTATTACAGTTATCTAGAGACCACCACAAGTCCTGTTTCCGCTCTCTTCTACAAGCTGTGAGAATTCCTCTCCTCTTATGACATTTCAGAGGCAATGCCTGATCCAGGGAGAAGCCTGGAGGAGAAATTAGCCGGGAGTTTATTGGCTCAGATACAAAAGGAGCAGATTAAAAAGGGGTGAGATGATTGAACTCTCCTTTATTCCGTGGCGTGTCCTTTGTGCCAGGCTGCACAGTCACTTTGATGCTATCTCTGTCATTCGAGCCATACGCTGCGCCTTGGGTGCCTCACACAAAAGAATATGATGCACTACCAGAGGCCTTGAATGGGCTTTCCATTTATTTTCTGAAAGAGTGGGACTCTCCTTTTGATTCACCTCATTTGTCTAAAAATTGAATGTAATTCATTATCAAAGTACGTCATCATAGTTAAAGCCTCTGTGATGTGTTTAATATAGGAAAAAAATAACCGACCAAGTTCTGGTTAAAAAAAAAAGAGCAGGCTTTAGAGAAATGAGGACAAACTGAGAGAGAATACTTTTTTCCAATAACCAAAAAAACAGCGTTCAACAGCGTTTTTTGTTTTTTTTGTTGTTTTTTTTGCAGTTTTTCCCTTCATACTGTGAACAAAGACCAACTCCAAATCAACATGTTCTTTAGCTTTAATATAACCTCCAAAGTAGTTTCTGAAAATCTGAGTGCACTATAATCAAATACCCTTAATGGGTAGAAAAGGTCAACTGCCAGGCTCTCTCTTACAGAGTGATAATGGGAGGAATGGTTGTACCTTGCTTACAGAAAAGAATAGAAGAGGCAGAGGAGGAAGGGGAGGAGGAGATGAAGGAGACCGAAGAACATCTTACAAGGCTGCCATTACCGGAGTAATTCACACAGCAAGGAGCAAAGAGAGACCGTTGAGTGGGCGGCCGGATGGTGGAGGTCTGATCAGAACCTCCATTAGCGCGAAAATAAGCTGCAAATAGAGCAGGGGAGCTGAGTGAAGAGAGAAGCAGGGCAAACTGTGCTGAAGGAGCACATGGCCCCGACCCGGCTCGACAAAAACCCACTTCACACAGCTATTCTGCCAGGACTGAACGTGTCCAGCAGCTAGCAGACAAAACAACAAAAAACATTTCACGGTAAAAGGCTTGAAATAACATCATCACAGTTACAAACGCGGTGCTAGAATAAGGGCACTAGGTTAGCTCAATGCCAATTAGAGCCATTTATCAGCTATAACGCAGGTCTGGTAATCAACACTTGGAAGCGAGTTTTTCCGCAAAAATAGTCTCATTACAGGGACGCCACACCATCAGTGATCAACTACAAAACGCCTCAGAATTACTGAATGTGACGAGTGGAGAAAAAATTCCAAGTTCAAGATTGATTTAATATAATTGAAATACACAAGCTTGATTAATGAAAAGTTAGTAGTCCCTTTAGTTCACGATTAAAACAAAAGATAATATAAATATTTGCATTCTATACTATTTTGTGTAATGTATATACCTGGATATTTATGTGGGCATTTTTATGAGTTATACAGATGAATGTATTTATGTATGTCACCATAATACAACTATTTACAGAGGAAGCACTGAACCACAGAAAAACAGATTATTCATGTTGTGTATACATATAAACAATATAATCCCATACTGTTGTGTTCAGATTTCATATAAAGCAACATTCTCCTATATTTATCCCATAATATTTTATTCAGAGCTGATTGGATGCCAATTGTTAACCCTTTCCCCATGTATTTTCGTGTTCTCGTCGCTTTTGCTTTGATTTTCCTGTGCAGTATGTTGAATAAATGAATAAAAGGACTTCTTGCTCTTTGCATATACATCTATTAAGGTTTGGAGTCAGGTATGAAGATCAACATAATATTGTGAGGCTCTTCATTTCCAGGTATGCTGCGACAATCAAACACGTTGGAATGTGTAACTGCAAGGGAAAAAGGCTGTGTGCAATCAACAAACTGTACAAATTATGTTGTCTCATGTATTATGCAGTATTGTGCACCCATAGTATATATTATTTCATAATCCCTACTGTGCAATTCCTTAACAAAATCCATAGGATTCTAGGTCAATCCTCCGCAAATGAATTTCATTTCATGGCTTAAGTAAAGCAGTATGATTAAGTATTATAGAATTCCACTGGAATGCCAGGGCATTGTACAGAGAGAGAAGTAGCCCCTTTAAACCTCCAAGGTAATGAATGAAGAATAAGATGGCAATTCCTGCTCCGCACTCTGAGGATTAGGAACATGAGGACAGCAGAGGGAAGAAGGGACAGTGATTCTGATGGATACTCCTGTCTGAGAGAGGAGCACTACTCCCATTGCTCCTACAGCTGATTGATTTGAATGACTGCGAGAGGACAGAGTGGAGGAGTGAGACAAGAAGCACTATCTGTGCTGGGCGAGGTCTTATCAGCCCCTCGGCTGTCTAGCCCGCAGAGGCCTAGTTTATTTTGAAGAGAGGTAGTCAATAACGGCGGGTAAAGCACAAAGTGAAAAAGAACGGCTGCTCATCAGATGTCTGAGCTCTGGTCAGAAACGGCGTTGCGTTTTATTTCCTTCCAGGTGTGGTTTACATTATGTTAAACATACGCGTCTCAGCGTCTCAGCATCACAGCGTTCTCTGCCAGCAGCACACATCTAATTCACTTTTATAGAGCAAAAGACTGACACCTTGTAATATATTATGTAATGGCAGCGAAGCAGATCCCACGTGAGGCTGCGAATGTGTGTTTCTCCTGAATTATGTCACCTAATGTAACTGGTTTATTCATATGGAATGAAAACTCTGGGGGCATTTACCCAGATGAGTAAAAACCTGTATGCATGAATTTATGCTTAATGGGGACACTAACCTTCAGTGAAATGCAATTATCCTGTTGCAAATGTGGTAAATATCTGAGACATGCTCACCCTCCCCTTATTGGGAGTAGTGTCTTGCGTGCTGTGAGAACTGATGAATTTGCCTACCGTTTATCTAAATCTAAATTTGAATCTGTATTTCTTTTATATGTAAAACCAACAGTACAGATACAAACTTAAACCCATATGCATATTTAGTTTAATACTTGTGTGTTATGCAGGCTTTTGCATGTGCTTATGTTTATACATATTTAAGTTCATTTTTCATGCTCAGTGGATCTTAATCACACAGTGGCCATTTTCCTCTGACGTCACGCTCAGGATGGTAGGATCAAGTTGCCCACAGCTGTGCTCCAGGTACAGCAAATTATAATCATTTCATTGCTTCTTGATTGGTCAGCAACTGAGCAGACAATGGATAGCTAAAATCCGGAGGCCAAATTTCAAGGTTAACAACATATTTGACCAACCATTATCTACCAATAGACAAGAGCTAACGTTAGCATTCAACCACCTCCTACTGTAGCTACTAATACCATTTGATAGTGGTACACAATATGACAGGAAAGTTGGTGAATCAATCCTGAAATGTTGCACAAGAACGTCTTGGACACTTTATTTTAGCCTGTAAGTGATACATTCTGGATATGATCCAGCTAGCAATTTAGCTCACATTTAACTGTCTTGTTTTCTCTTCACCACCTCGGAAAAATGTTCAGGTTGAGTCAGTAATGTTTCGTGACATTGTTGTCACTGGAACACATATTTCTGTGTTATGTCCATACAGATTATTCACACATAAGTGTGTTCAAGCACTTTAACAGGGAGTGTTTTGTGTGGCATGAAGAGACTTGCAAGACATTCCTGCCTATTTAGATAACATTACATTTTTATCTCATACCATGTACACTGTCAAAAGGTAACACTTGCTAAAACATGGTTGAATGCTAACGTTAGCTGTCTACCAGAAGTTACTGGATCACCTTATATGTTGTTTGACCTTGAAATATTTTAACTATCCTTTTTCAGTTGCTGATCAATCTGGAAGGTGTGATATGCTTTGTATTAGGCTTTTTTTTTATGGCTTTATACACACAGGTCAGATTCGAACCCCAAGCCGCTGCGGCAAGGACACGCTCCATCAGCTGAGCTACCGGGGCGCCCTGAAGCAGTGAAATGTTAGCAGTTTGTCTGATTCTAGTGTTTATACGACTTGCAACCTGAAACACGACCATACGACCCTTGAGCTTGCAGTCAAATGGAAATGGCTGCCACGTTAATACGGTCTATAAAACAAAAAATTGAATAGACTGCTTACTGATGTGTACAGATGGCCCTCCCCGTTCATGGCGATGTATAACCCTGTCTTCACGGACTGAATGGCGACAACTCTGAGGCCCACAGGAATAAGGTTGAACAAAGCTGAAAGACACACATTTGAAAAGGCAAACACACCCATCCATAAAAGATATCACCGCAAACCATTACCACAGACAGACATAACCGCTGAATGTACATTAAAAACACAATATTTTATCATGTAATTCATCATCCTAATGCAAGCTGCCTATCATTAATGCTTCACAAAGTATGGATAATACAATTTGCTAGCTGTTTCATTTCGTTAATCAGCGAAGATGAATTGTTGCTTGGACTAGCATAGCTGAAGCCACCCAGAGCTACCTGAGAAGTAGCTGTAATTGGGGCCACCACTGGAGCGTGGCAGATCTAATAGCTCTTTTGTTGTTGTAGCAGACTCCTTGGGCCTGGTAGGTAATAGCTTTTGTTTGTACTGGTGAGAACAATAGCACTGGCCTGGCTGTGACATTAAGTGTGTGTATATGGGCGATTTAAAGGCATGTAATGACCCCCGCTGACCCTATAAGTAATTGGTATTGGCAGGATTGGAGCCTGGGAAAGGGAAATACTATGTGACCGTTGGGTTTTGGTGGCTTTTGGCCAACTTCAAAAAATGTACATTTTAATGTGGAGCAGTTGGTGCCAAGCGTTGGAGTTTTAATGAGGGGATGTATCCCCTGTGCACACTTCATGCTTTGCCCACTGTGTCAATAAGTCCCTTCAGCCTATCAGATGTGACATGTGCCACATCTCCTCATGCTGACAGGAGTTAGTGACACAATGTAGAGTGTCAGGCTAGAGTTAGCACCAAGCACTGGAATCAAATTAACCACCTAGCCTGGAGCGCTCGAGGAGCAGTGCCAGATCAAGCTAATAATACCCTTTTCTCCCCGGTAAGCCTACTGTTTCTTGGTCCACTTTCCCTCTCAGAGAGGAGGATAAATCTGTGTGATCCTATAGCTGCTGCAATTTGAGAAGACATTTGGGCTCTAAAGGCTGAAAAATGAGAGGAGATACTGAAGGTTGGAGAAGCGTGACTGGAAGGTCACCGGTTCGTTTCCTGCACCTGAGGGATAAATCTACCTGGAAGTGAACAAGACTTAGGAAGACAACCTTTGTGCTTGAGGAACACACATAGATTTTACCAGTAACTTGATAGTTCTCAGCTGTGCTAAAAGTTGATTTATATTTCAGTGTCATCTAACGTTTCTAGACATCTTTCAAAAGTTTCATCTAGAAGGCCGACTGACACTGTCAAGGTACTCACAGGAATTACTGCTGTCATCCTTGGTCCCATCAAGAGAGCCATCGGGGTTCATTTGCAAGTAGTATCCCTGCCTGCAATATAACCTGGTCACTATACCCTTGAGCTGGGGATCTGCAGGAGAGAAAGAGGGAGAAAGAACAGGGGGGTAAAACATTAGCAATTAGCACTGCTGAGGAAAACCGAACAAGCTTCAAGAATGGAATAATTTGAGTTAAAGGAGACCTTGAGTGCATTTTGGTCATTTTATTTTTTCCCTTTCATTTAGTGTGGTATATATGTTCTTGTACATGTAAACGGTCTTAAAAGTTCAAAGGGTCAAAGTCCATACCAACAGAAGCTCCTCTCTCCCAAAAAAAGCACTGCTCTTTAAACACCTCGTCAGTAGTCCCGCCTTTAATTTCTTGACTTCCTGACATCGCACTACGTCACAAAGTCACACTTTTGCACAATATATGCCCTGCAGCTAGTTTGGCACGTACGTTTGAGAGAAACGATGTTTTTGAGCATTAAATCATTTAAACCTATTCTAGTAGTTAAATGATCAACCTGAAATGAGTATAATATGTCTCTTTTAATATAGCAAAGATGTACCATTTTGTTTCCTGATGGGTTTTAGCTACAAAACACCACATTGTGCAGAACTACTTTACAGTACTTGGTGACTCGTGTGTATGTTCACAGGCAAATCCCACAGCCAACTTTCTGGGTGCATAAGCCCTGCTCCGCTCAGAGATAGGCCATCCAATTATAGGAAGCAGAATTAATCTGTGGTCGCCTGACTCCCATAATGAACCCAACAGCACCCTCTCTGGGTCCTTGGTGTGTAGAATTTGAAAAGCGTCTGTGCTGTGTCCCTTCCAGCTGACCCAAAAGGGGAATTAGCCGCATATCTACTGTAAATAAATCACTGCTGCGGGTTAAATTGCCCAGCGCCACTACAGCTCAACCAGTCATGTTTCAATTTAGTTGGCATTTTGCGAGTTTGTAATAACAGTGGGGGAAAGTGAAAAAAGTCAAAAGTGAACGAATGGAAAACTTAAAAGGATACATTTTAATAAACCTGCGTTCCGCTGCACATTGGGGATGTCTGAGGGAAAAAAATGTCTGTGCTCAAGCAGCGCGACAATATTTCTTCATCTGTGTGTGTGTAGGTGTGTGTGTGTGTGTGTGTGTGGGTGCGTGGGTGCGTGTGTGTGTGTGTGGACCACCACCGGGGTCATATACCATCAACATAAGTCTTATTGTAGAGACAGCCATCACACCAGATTTCATTCCAAGAAAGCCCTGGGGAGGTGAACAATCAAGTTCACCTGAGCCTAAACCACACGCCTACTGTTTGTGTGTGTGTGTGTGTGTGAGAGAGAGAGAGAGAGAGAGAGAGAGGGAGAGAGAGAGAGAGAGAGAGAGAGGGAGGGAGAAAGAGAGAGGAAGGAAAGAAAAAATGAGAAAGCACGGCCATAGTGGAGAACTTGAGAGGTCTTGCTGAGGGCACAGAGAGGTTTTTTTTTTTCCTATCAGTGTACAGCTCAAGGCAGTCTCTTCTGAAATGGCTCTGTTGGGTGATGGCATTAGGGGGCTCTGAGACCTTTCTCTGCTGCCTGAAAAGGGGAGAGAATGCCTTTTCTGCCGGTCTATCCGAGCAGCGCCGGCACAACGGCATTCAGCGCCGCCGCTTTGTATCCTCACCAGAACAATGAAAAGGTGGCTGAAGCAGAATCTGACTGTCGGAGTCCCTCCGCCATGCATTGAGCAGGCTGACAGGGCGGTGACAGCACCTCTCTGGTATATAGTAACGCTCAGTGCAGTCAAATCTGTGGCAGATATACAGCCAGAGACTGATGGCACATCTTTTTGCAGTGTTTAATATCTGATGAAGTACAGTAGGGGTTTTTCCTTGAGCAACACACAGATTCTTTCATACAGTATGTGTACCAGATACAATCAGAAACTCTAGCTAGATAGATAGATAGATAGATAGATAGATAGATAGATAGATAGATAGATAGATAGATAGATAGATAGAATTATTTTGTCTTATTAATAATTTGGAATTACTGAGCTCTCACAATTTTAACTCACCAGGATATCTTTTTTAATCAAGACTAACCCATCATCTATTTTTTTCCTTTCTTTTATAGCCGGAATGGGCTTCAGTATTTGAATTTGTAAAATGGCTTAAATATTAATAAATCCCTATCACAACTCAGTCAAGATCAGTCATTCAGCCAGTCACGTGGCAATTTAGTTTGTAATTAGTTTCTAATAACAATTGCAAAAAAAAAAAAAAAAAAAAAACGGATTTCCATGAAACTTGGATTGTGGATGGGTCTCGGCCCAGAGTAGACCCCGTTCACGTTTGGTGCGGATCAGGATAAAGGGATGCTGGATTTTTTTCCTCACTTTCTTTAATATCTCGTTTTTGAACCTTTCTCAGGGAATAATGCATGGGTCTTGATAAAAACCTCAGGGGTTTTTAAGTGGCTGGTATCTACAAGTGAGCGCAAAAGGAGATTTTGTTGATAAAGGTATGTACTTTACTGAGAGACATTCTAGTTGTCTTGTCTTAACCAGCTGGATTCATTTTAGGGCTGCAACTACTGAAAAACTTCAGTACGATTAAGCTGTAATCAATTTGCACATTTTTGACTTTTTAACTAATCATTTGTGTGGGTTCACCTCACCACAACAGTTGTTTTAGTCTAGACCAACATTTCATCTTTTTTTGTCTTTAATGGCAGAAATGGGCTTCCATAGCTTACTGTAGAAACATGTCTGAAAATAGTAACAAACGCCCATCACAAGTTTCCTCTGTCCAATGTGACACGCTCAGATGTCTTATTTTGTTTAACCAATAGTCTAAAGATATATGATTCATAATTCTCTAAAAAAAAAAAAAAAAAATCACATTAAAGACACATTTAGTTGATAAATGGCTTTCACAATTGCAGAATAGACAGTCTCGTAGCAATTTAGTGGCTAACTGTGTGTGTCAAACTGTGCGACAATGTTTCCGCTGCATGGAAGAGCATTTTGTATAACTCCCGGACCCTCTTTTCGTTACTTCTCTGTCTTTCAGCCACTGCAAAAAGCAGTAGGATGTCATGACAAAGGATAAAGCTTAATCTGGCAAGCTTTCAAACACATAAGCATCCAGCAATTAGACACCGTACGGTATAACCTCAGGACCACACTGGTGACGGGCATGTTTTCACTCCGCGGGGAGTTGAAAACACACCCATGCACACAAACCCTAAGCTTTGCCCACACTATTTCACATGAATATTTAACGACTGCCCGATTCCCGTGAGCAAATACTCTTGCGCAGCCTCACCAAGTTGGCTAACCTGCGATCGATAAATGACTCTGATCAGCTGCGTTTAAACAATGTGCGGCGGTGGGATTGATTGTGAAGACAGATCTGCGGGGGGGCAATCTGTAATAATTAAAACTGCATAACCGGTTTGCCGGCTGTTGCGAATGCTCCCTCTTTGTGTATGTATGTGTGCGCGGAGAACTTGGCTCCTCCATCATGCTATAAATCATGTGATGTTGGCTCTGTTCCCCTGGGGCGGCCCAGCCAGTAAATATCACACACACACACACACCCACACACACACACACACCTACACACACAGTAGCATTCCCCCCCTCAGTGTTTCTGGACTGCAGCAAGGGTGTGCCAAAGTCTTTAACGTTTTAAGTCAGAAAGCAATTAGAAAATGTGTGAAATGAGGTTCAATAATAGATGACTGTCGACATTTAATCCTATTCTGAAGGGTGTCTGAACGAATTTGGTCCGAATTCAATCATGTCCTCGAATAACCAGTGCATTATTTATGACTGACAGATTCACATCAGACATTCATGCATTGCCACTGCATACATAAGAGTGATATAATGGCTTTTGTGATTCTAACAAAGCCGGCAACCCATTGATACAACTCATGTTGAAGGTCAAACTTACTCACGGGTAGATGTTTCGGGTAGATTTGAGGTAATTTTTCACTGATCACTCACAGCATTTACAGACCTGGCCTTTCTCTATGCATCTCATAAAACTGACAAAAAGAATATGAGAACAGGAGTGTAGAAAGGGAAGTGTTTTCAGAGCGGCACAGCGTTTCAAGTTCTGTCAGACACACTTGATATGGTGTATGCATTCTTAAAAAACCAAGGGCTGCTTTGAAAATGTCTCTGAGGGATTCCCTAAGTCGGGAAGGTCCTTGACTCAGTCGCCCCCTTTCCTCTGTTACTCATCCTCTTTTTTGTCTCTTCTCTCTCCGCTTCTCTCGCCTCATCTGTCTGAACGGTCTCCCTCTTTACCAGAAGGTGAAACACCAGCGCTGTTTATCACAGGAGTATCCAGTGGCTGCCGCGGTTGGACTTTCCCGGTCGCCCTGATATTAGTTTTACAACGCTAGCACTGCATGTTTCTACATGCCACTTCTTTTGTTTCTAGGGAAACAGAGCGGTGGTTTGGCAGCAGCAGGGGGTTTCCTTGAAAAACAACAAAAATTGGGACTGTAAGATCTCAAATCTTGTCATTCTGCAGC
The DNA here is from genome assembly GCF_900880675.1 of Sparus aurata. Lineage (NCBI taxonomy): Eukaryota > Metazoa > Chordata > Actinopteri > Spariformes > Sparidae > Sparus > Sparus aurata. The sequence continues at coordinate 12,142,022 of NC_044195.1, read as the reverse complement.
CGAAGACCTCTCTGCATATAAATTGGACTGTCACAGAAAGGTTGTGACTTCTTTTGTTTTTTTTTCTTTTCCGAAGTGGCCTTCCTACAATTCCCATTCTCTCCCTGTCTTATTTTCTGTTGTGTCATTCCTCAGTCTGTGTGTGTGAGGGTAAGGACACACACACACACACACACACACACACACACACACACACACAGGCACAGCTGCAGCAGCAGTTGCAGACTGCTGTCAGCCCTGCCCTGCCTGACCCACTTTGAATGTTTCTGGAATAGGAGAAGGGCTTTTCCACCGTGTGAAGGAAAAGCCCTTCTATGTTGCGTCTGTTGTCATGGAAAACTGGATCAAGAAAAGGACAGTAACAGCACCCCCGCCCCTTTATCAACAACATCTCTGAAACCCCAACAATAGCTCAGATGATGACGCACTGCTGTGTCCTGTCACCGTGCTCTTGAATAAACAGCCAGGCGCGGTGAGGCATTCATCTCAAATGGGTTTCTAGATCACATAAGCTAATCTAATGGCCTGATCTCTGTAACATGATCTGATGATCTATGGATCTAATCTAGCTAGATAATTGGAGCCAGAGCGGGCGAGATTATGGGCGCGCCCCAGCTGGATGTGCCCACAGCTCACTTACTGGGTTTGAGTTTAATAGGATTTGCAACTCCCATCTAATCCCTTAAAAAATCTGCGTGATCACCGGCTCCGCATCTGCCACCAAAATGCATGGATGATTTAAAATTAAAGCCGATACGGAGGAGGAAACACAAAGTGTTCCCAGGCGTATTCCCTCAAGTGCTAGGCGAGGACAGAAAGCCACATCTGTGCATTCTAATGAACAGAAGAAGACCGCACTTCACTCGTTCAGATCATGTGCTGTTTATCCTCCGTCTGTGGGTGCTCGGCTTTATGAAGAGCCTGCCACAATAACAAGGTTTTGATAGAACGAGCATGAGGATAATTACTATCGATTTGTGCACGCGTTTTTCTTTGAATTTGACTAAAACGCTCTAAAACACAATTTATGTCAGCGCGAATCGATACAGCCCATAAGAATAGCTAATCTAGTGTCCCCCTCTTGAGATCAATACTCAAAGCCAAAGGGAATGCTGGCATTGGACTATATTTCAGACACCTCCACTCCTTTGTTATCGCAACACGTGCGATCAGTGGTGCCTTCGCCCCTGGCACACCAAAAAAGTGGGTGTGCCAGAATTGAAATAAGCATGCCGAATGAGCCGTTGGTTTTCCTGAACCGTGTGTTCCTGTGATAAAATGTAAGAGCGGAGGGAAGAAAAGTGTTTAAGAGAGGTGTAGAAGGGTGAACAGCAGAGACGCCCGATATCGCTCGGTAAAGATTTTTTCCTAATTCTCACGAGGGGTGAAATTAATGAAGCGCGTTCCCATCAGGCCTCTAATCACAAATAACACAAAATGAAAGCAGGCAGAAACAGTGTGTTTGCCCTGTGTTCCGATTAGAGCCTCAAAACGAGGACAAAGAAAAATTGCTCGTTTTTTTTTTTTTTTTAAAACAGCTCCCCTCATCACTTTAATTTCATTTTTTAGTGGGAGTGGTTCTCATTATCCAGGTGGGTAGGAGGGTCATTTTTTTTTCTTTTTAAGAAGCTCCCCAACACAGTTCACCGACAGTTGTGCTGGCACTGTTTCTGTGGATTACCATCATCACTCTGAGGCTCAGGGAGGCTCTTTAGTTGCTCTGTAAAATGGCCGTTGCAAGGTGTGAAGTCATTTCAGGGTTGCCTGTGCAGGTTGACTTGACGTCCACATGTCTGACTGATTCACCTGAGCCAAATGTTTTACGTCCACGACACGCTAAAGCAGAAACAGCGCCATAAAAAGCCAGCTCTCAGAGTCTTGTATGTTTGTCTTTTCTGTCGCCGTGGCCAGACATTAATTTCCCCCGGCCGAATGACAGCATTGTCTGTCCACACGTCTGCTGTGAAGGCTGCCGGACGCTGCTGATGTTTAAATGAAAAGATAGATACGCCGCAAGCCAATTTCAGGGGACAGACGGTCAGACACACAAAACACCGTGGCAGCCACAAACACATGCACACAGTGGGCAGGAGCGGAGAAAACAGCAGCCTGGAGGACAGACGATTACAACCTGCCATCCTGATGCAACCTGACCCATGTCCAGATGTGGGCTCTCTGTGCCGCTGTATAGATCCTGTTATATCAAAGCCATTTTAATCCATGTAATCACTAAGGGCTAGTCAAGGGTAATGTCTTCACTCGTGTTGTTCAGCTCCACTGTGACCACAGAAGAGGGGGATGAGAGAGAGTCTGCTATCAAAATGGCTCTCTTCGTGAACAAGATGAAAGACTAAACGCTGCTTCTGAAACAAATGCTGTGCGTATGGAGAGTTTGCTATTAAACTATGCGAAATGGTGTTTAGTCAGTTGGAGTTAGAGTGAATCTGGTGCAACAGGTCTGATACCTGATGATTCCGAGGAGGAGCGCAGGGACGCTTCACCATCACTCACTAAAGGGGGGATGGGGGGGGGGGGGGGGGGATAATTGGAGTAATTTCTTTCCTAAATGAATTATCCTAATTCATTTTTTCCAAGAACAAAATTACCCTCACTGTTGGCACCAGCTCCAGCAGCGAAATAATTGTTGACAGTGCTCTTTACCAATCCCAGACTGCCACATTTTCACAAGTGGAGGGAGACTATCAGCTGCAGCCAGGAGAGGCCAGTGGCCCACGGGTTCGCAGAAATGATCCCAGAAAAGATTGTGTTTGAAAGGCGCAACCTCCAATCCGTGGGACATGTTGACCTTTTTTTTTTTTTTTTTATTTTGCCTTTTTTTTTTGCTTGCATACAAATGAGTTTCGTTTCTTGCCTTTTTTTTTGTTTGTGATATGAAGCAGTTCAGCCAATCGTCTATGTGCTTCACAAAGATGAGCCCCCCCCCCCCCCCCCCAACCCCTTTTTTTTTCAGAGTCGCCAGCTGACAGCTCGGTAAACCCTGTCCGAACCATTGGGTATACAACTCGTCAGGAGCCTGTCAGTTACCTGGGATTTGCATTCCAATCAATGGGAGGGTTTGTTATTTTCGACCACATACACATACACATACACGTCCTCCCCCTTCAACTGAACTTTTTTACGCACGGATGCGCAATTTATCAGGTCAATGTAATCAGTAATAAATGAGTATCATTCATTGTGTTATCAGCTTGTGGACTTCACCCGCATGGGTAATTAGGATTGTTGAAGGCCTAATTAGAGCCATCAACCGGTGGTTGGATGAATGCACATGTTTACACTGAATGCACAACGCTGCACGCCAACAAAGCAAGGCACCTTGCACACTAAAGTTCCCACACCTTGTCTCCGTAGTCTCCGCTTCCTGAGGCCGAAGATGCGCACTTTAGAGAAGATGTCGACCAGGTTCCCATTGCAGAGCCCCTTGTTCTTGTTGGGGCTCTTCCTCCGTCGGTTGGTCGAGGGTCGGTCTAAATGCTGCTCCCGTGCCTGTCTCTTCTGCCTGATCAGCCCACTCGCGATAGCAGCAGCCATGGCTCAAAATGTCACAACTGCTGGGGTCCAGTCTGCACACGGAGCACAGACTACACAAACAGCCGCCTCTCGGAGCTCGCAGCCCGGGTCACAGTCCCATGGTGGCGGTTAAGCGGTCCGTTCCGTGGTGTCAAATGTCAAATATTATTATTTTTTTTTTAAGAAGCAGGTTTTCTTTGTTTGTCCAAATACTACATGATAATTGCGGTATTTATACAGCTGTCATCGTCACTCGAAAAATTCTTGGACATGATGGAAAAAAAAAAAAAAAAAAAAAATGAGATCAGTTCATGCGTAATTCCATACATGCATCAATAACCATAGTCTTGATGAAGAGCTATAGCCAAACTCACGCGGACCGAGATGTCAGAGGATTATTCATACCTGCACAGTGGTGTTTTTGCTCATTGTCTGTGTCATGTTCAGTGGCATCGCCTCCTTAAATGTCCAATACCGGCTGCAGCACCGTCCTCGCAGCAACATGCACCCACTCTTTTCCTCCTCTCGCCCTCCGCTCTCCCCTCCTTCTGCCTGCCAGACGAGGCTGCTCTGATCAGAAGTCGGCGGGGAAGCCTGTGCGTGTGCGCCGCCAGCAATCAGGCGAATGCAAGATGCCTCCTACGAAGATCAGCACTCCAGTGAAGGCACAGCAGCAGCAGCAGCAGCGCCCGGGCTTAAACCAACTCCCAAGTTTGCGAGAAGCGGATCCGCGACGGCGACGCTGCGGTGACCGATCAACAGTCACACGTTTGGAGATGGGAAAAAATACGCACCCGTGGCAGAGTTGAAAAAAAAAAAAAAAAAAAAAAAAAAAAAAATTGTGCAACGGGCTGAATTAAAGCAAACTTGTATTCCGACTACCTGCCGGTCTGCCAGAAAAGGTCGCAAAAACATCTGTTCTCCACTGTATTCCACGATCACAACACAGGCGGCTGCGCGTAACAGAACAAACACAGCCAAAGCTGCTCTGAATCCTGTCGAGGTGACGTCTGCATTGTGAGACAAGCTGCATACAGATACATTAAGTTGAAAACCCGATCAGCAGACTGTACATTTCTCTATACAGAGCCCGCGGCGTTGGAGATGCGCGTATGGCGATCAGTGCGTAAAGGGAATAACGCCGCCGATTTACAGCGTCGTTTATTTTCCCACACTCAGAGAGAGAGAGAGAGAAAATGGGAGGAAGCGGTGGTCGCCCGCTTTGGTCTATATACCCCAGATCAACAAATCCTCCCCATCAACAAGTCCTAACCACTCGTTAGAACACGCCTGAGTGAAGAGGATGCCCCCCCCAGCTCCCTCCCTCTCGACCACCAAGCCCCTGCTTGGAGCGGAATGAGCAGCCGGGGTCTTTCTGTAATGTGAGGGTAAGATTCTTATCTTCGCACGCACGCTTCAGTTTGGGGCATTTACTTCACTTTCTATCTCAAGACAATAAGTGGGATTCACAAACAAAGGGCTGCTGACAGAGTGTCCTTTGGTATATTTCACCTCAAATACGTGCCAATTACAATAACTTTACGCTCTGCCTCATTAAGGGAGATATTAATTGCTGCACATGTGGCAGAGAGGCACACTCGTATTGTTTTAATCGCCCTTCAGGCCGCGCGCTCCCCGCGCTCCGTGTGCTTCAGCACCACGGACAGCGCCGCGCAGTGACGGAGCGGAACGCTTCCTTCAGCCGGACACCGTAACCTTCACTTGAACGTCCACCAGAGACTGCAAGACGTCTCTCATGTGGACCCCAAGCACCCGGAGATCCACTTAACGCTCCACTCTCTCCTCTGTTCAGATGGTGTGCGGGGCGTGTCGGTTCGGCATACAATAAATAGCCTACATGAATAAGAAAAAGAAAAAAAAAAAGCCGGCGCGAGACACTATATTTGATCCTTTTCCCTTTGTTTTCGAGGGGTGAATATCATCTTAGTCTCAATCACAGGCACAGAAATTAAAACTCAAGAGAGCCATCTGCTGTTTGTGGCTGTAATTAAACATTCGGGCTCATAGGGGACTGGAGCGTTGTTCGATGGGTTTTTGCTCGGGTTGTGCGTTCAGTCCGCGCACGCTAGACGCACCTGTTGACATCCAGCTGTACGGGTGTGAGAATACGAGATGGGTTGAAGGGGCAGATGTTCAACTGTGGAGGATTCTTGTTCGTCTATTTCCCCAACAGTAAAAAAAAAAAAAAAAAAAAAAAAAAAAAAAAGTGCAAGGAAACAGATGCAATTTCAAACCAAAGAACAAAGAGAAATGGAGGTGGCAGCTGAAGATGAAGTGCATACAGAGGCCTTACCAATCGCACTCACTGAGGTATATATGCGATTCTGATTATTTGAAAACAATCAGGTATGTGCACTGGTTGTTCAGGTCAGGTGCTTTTCGCCCTCACCCCACTCCGCTCCTAGGAGCCCGGGCTGCGGATGCGCACGGAGGTTTATGTCCCCTGGCTTGCTGGGAAGCCTCCTGCTCCGCGGTGCTGCAGGAGGCACTGCAGTTAACGCTCCAACCAGCAGCGGACACTGTCAGCTCAACAATGGTCCCTCACCCACAGAGACTTGCGGGAGAGCTGCTGACACAGCACCGTCTCTGATTCAGAGGGAATCAGGGTTTCTTTAGTTCTGCTCACGCAGAGGCACATGTCAAAGGAAAGCACTCGATTATGGAACTCTATTCTTTAGTCTTAAAAACATATTGTGCATCTGGATAATATAAGCCTGTCACAATGCCTTTTACAAATATGATGATAATGGTAGAGCCTCACCAGCAGAGCTCCACAAACAAGAAGCATTTTGGGAAGACAAATCACTGTTTGGCTCGACAATTTGGCAAAACCTGTGAGACGAATGGCCAAACAGACCTAATGTGACAGGGTGCGCCGCAAAATGAAATTTGGACGGAAGACAACAAAGGTTATGCAACTGCATGCAGCTGAGTATCATGATGTCATCGTCTGAGTTTTTGAACAGGGGGCATAAATTAGCACCAGTGTGCTCGAGTAACACAAGCGTCCCCATCAATTGTACAAATGTGGCACTCGAGCAGAGAACAAATAGACAACACTTTGGGCCGGATCCAGGTCTGGCATAATGCTGGAGAGGAGAGGAGAGGAGAGGAGAGGAGAGGAGAGGAGAGGAGAGGCACACTGCATGAGGCTGAACTCTCAGACAGTCAGACAAGCTTTCTACACAGACATGCACTTACCACAGCACATACTGCAGGAGCAAAAAAAACCCAAAAAACACCCATATCAAACAGTATACAGTGCCGGGTGTCAGAAACCACAACACAACCCTGTGAAACATTCAGTCACGAAGCAAAACAAGGGTGCACATACCTACATTTTTTTTCCTCCGGCATGTGAACGCATGAGAGTCCATGGCAGTCCCATTCCAAAGCCCTCCGAGCCAAGACCCCCTTCCCTGTGACTTCTAATGCCCCGTTTATACTGCCCCCTTCTCGGACCTAACGTGGTTAACTGACAGCCTGCCCCAAGCTGTTCACATTCATTTGTCTGCAAACCCTTTAAACACCTTAATCATGAGAAAGGATTAACGCGTTTGGACGTTTTGTCTGAGACTGGCCGCAAATGAAAGAGGACTAAATGTTGCCTCAGGAGCAAATTTGTGAGAAATTAGCCCGTCCAAAGAAAGAACACACATGTGAAATACTGTGCAAATCAGCTTGTGCTCCTCTGTTATCAATACATTCTCAATACAGGCTAAAAAAAAGAAAAAGAAAAAGAGGCCGTAACACCGCACACGGCTGACCTGTATGGAAAAACATGGATTCAGCAAACACAATCTGCTCCAGACTTGTGAAGCCACAGCCTCATCAGGGTCAGAACATTTTAATCCAATCTCCTCGGAGGGAAACGACATTAGCGTTAGGTGGATGTCCTGCTGCCGAGCCACCGCAAATGTCACCCAGTGGAACCCGGATAAACAACCCATTTGATCATTGCTATTACTCTGCTTCGGGGCCATGTTCTTTTATCACCCGGGCCCGTCCTGATGGTTAAAAACAGTCAGTGGGACTCAGCACTTTCTTTTCAGGCCCGGAAAAAAAATAAAAGAAGCTTAACTCGCCCGGATCAAATCAAACACGGGGAGTTAATATAATTTGTGATGAGCAGTGATTCTGCTTTGCTGGGATTTGTGTCATTGTCAACCCCCCCCCTCGTCTCTCTCTCTTCTTCCTCGTGCTTTAGCTGTTTAATCACTGAATATCATGAGTCCATCTACTGAGGCAATAAAAGCTTACAGACTGTGAGCATTCTGCAGTGCGTGTTGTGTATGTGTCTCATTTGTTTTGATGAGGCTAATAGTCTGAGCTAATCAGAGCGCTACGACAGATGAGTGCTCATCGGGGCCTCGGAGAGGGGCAACGAAAGTGGAGAGCTTTTGTTAGATGGGCCGAGTCCAACGTCTCTCACTGTTCCCTTAAACACAATCCACTGTATTTGAATGTTTTTCCTTGGTTTCTGTTTTTTTCCCCCTGCTTTTTTAAAACCTGATGATTTCATGACTGATCTGTGTTATTTTGCTGCCACTGTGAAGCACTTTAAAACATGGATTTTGAAAAGGGCTCCATAAAGCTGTAATGAGTTTGCCCCTTTGATTATGTTGACGACTGTCTCATGAAGATGATCCTCGTCAAGAAAAGTAACAAACATAATTTGACATAGGTGAAAAATGTAACTACTTTTATGAATAAGTATCAAAAATGAAGCAATCTTATGAGAAAAAAAAGCAGCTCATTGATAAGAGCAAGTCATTATAAGAACTACAGAACCTTCTTTGGAATCTAAGTTGTGATCCACGAGCTTCCAAAGATGTCAAAGATGTCAGGATCGTATATGCACGAGGCATGTAGGATATTCCCATCTGATGGAAAAGTGCAGTCTCTGTTTTCCTTTGTGTAAACATCACATCTCTTCAGCTACAGACCTGAAGCAAGAGGATACTGCATCTATATGAGATACAGTACTATCAAGTATTCTAAAATAAGACGATTTTAAGAACGTGAAAGCTTCTAAAAAGGGGACTGCGATCGAAATGACTCCATCACCTTTGGATTTTTGAACGTGGGATGGAGAAAAATAACCGATCACAGGATCTGAAGGGTCTGGAGGTGGAAGAGAAGCTGAAGGAATTGAAGATTTACAACAGCAAGCTGTTGCCCATCCACACAGTGTGTCTACAGGGCTTTCACAAATGGTGCTTTTAAAGTGGATTCAGAGTATCCCACGATCCAAACTAAAAACTCAAAGTGAAATCGAGGGTCAATAACTCAAAAGCTAAGCAGGAACGTCCAAAAATAGTTAAGGGGTTTTGTGATACAGCAGCTAATGTGTCCAGAAATAATCCTAGTTAGTCCTCTGCATTGAATCCCCGTTTTAGTGCATGGTGAACACTTGACTGATTTCAAAAACAGTCGGTGTGACATAAAGGCAGAACATTCAAGTCCTGGATGGAGACTTCCTTGTGACGATGGCCCCTCATTTGTGAGGGTTTCCTCTGGCTATGTCTTGCTGCAGTGTAATAACTTGCAGGTGAATGAATGAGGAAGCCTTTTGGAGTGATCCGCTGAGTACCAATCCAGAGAATCCTCACTTTATCGCCATCCACACCACCCCTTTTTCACTGTAAATGAATAATATATCTGTAAAAGGCTGGAAAAAAACACGCCTGTGGAGACGTAGCTGACACATTCAAGTCTCTGCTGCTCACAGACCCTTAAGTAGCTGGTTCATCATCTCACGTCATAAAATCATTTAAATGTACATCATATAATCGCCGCTAGGTGTACTAAATGTGCCACCGGAGAATATGTATGGCCACATTACAATATGTGTCTCTGTTGTGAGCATGATGGAGTGCTGCCCCTTCCCCCCAGGGAGGAGATTAAAGCGGGCCTGAGGTGTGGAGCCCTCCGACAGAGACATTAATGAAACAGTGACTTCAAGCTGTGAGTTCCACTCATTAATAGCTCGATCCCAGATTTACAAAAAAAAACAAAAAACTACTTTGTTAACACTTGTGATGCTGAAGTACGCATACGGTAAAACAAAACCAACATGCCCTGTGACTCTGCAAGTGAACCGGTCATGAGGAAGGGGTGGACGGGTGGGCTCATGGGATGGAACGATTGGGAGTGATGTTAAATTGGGGGTCTCAGGGCTGTGCAATAAATAGACGTTATATTGTTATTGTGATATGAGAGTATACCATCTTACATTTTGGAAATCATTATATCGTGTTATAGTAAGTGTTGTCTTTTTAAGAAATCAACTCAGGAATTTTCACCTATTACTTAAAATATGTTCCCTATTCACCTGCTGCCTAATTAAATCTTCCGGGCAACTTTAACTTTAGAAAGAAAAGGTCAACCAGTTAAAGACAAAAACGTACTGATTGCAGCAAGAAGAGGAAAGCACAACTGGCTCCCAGTGGCAGCGATCAAAACTCCACCCTGTGGCCCCTCGCCAACAGCGATTGGTTAATAGCCGAATAATGGCCCGAATCACAAACAACCTGGCTATATGGTGCATCATTTGTGACGAAGCCAAACGAGAGAGTTTGAGGACACAAATGCGGGCAAAGAGAAGAATATAAAGGGAGGGATGCTTTCAAAGAGGAGGGGACGTGCAGAGCCAAAACAGCACTGTCACAATACACTGAGGAGTCGGCATGCTGGTCACACACTCGCTCTCGTCTCTCTGTTCTATCCGTCTAATACACACACACCTCACGCACACACACGCACACACACGCACGCACGCACGCACGCACGCACGCACGCACGCACGCACGCACGCACGCACGCACGCACACACACACACACACACACACACACACACACACACACTGGCCCATCCTTTGATCCTATTTTAAGTCTGCAGCAGTGATGGAATGTGCCTTGTCAGCAGCACTGCAGAGTGAGGTTCCTTGGAGAAGCCCTGGGCAGTGTGGGAGAATATCAATTAGTCCAAACCCCTCTGGCACGGCCTGCTTCCGGAGCTGAAGGCTGTCACCAAGTGCGCGCGTAGGTGAGCGAGTGTGCGCGTACTTTATTGTTTATTACCCAGCGGGCAGAGTGTGGTGGTGCGTAGGTACGCAGAGCCGATGTGTGTTGTGCGCCCGATTGCAAATGCATAGAGCGTATAGGTGGACGCATTAATATTAATAATTTTCTGATGCAGGTGAAGGACCTGGGTGTACTTCAGCGCTGGGAAAGCTTAATAGAATGGTAATGAGGGTGATGTCAGGTCAGGCCGAGCTCCGTTTGTGAATTCAAAGATTGCGATGAAGGGAAATGAGGTCAGCGGATGCTACGGTGAATGTAAAAGATATCGGTGTGGCTGTGTCTGGCACAGGTTAAATTCGAAAAGGATGCATATTTTATGAGAATACGCCTGTTAAGGGAGGGTATTTTTCTGTTTAGTCCGCGTAGCCGCTGACCTTCAGTTAGGGTCAGTGCCTTTCTTTTTTTAAGCCAGCTTCCTGTCAAGCTGCAGTCCACAGATGACACCTGATGTGAATGCAGGTATGAGAGGCCCACAGGTCCATCAGAATACCTGCCTGCGTTTGATAGCATTACCACTACTGACAGCTCGTGTAAACACACACGCATAAGCAGGTCTTGTCCTCAGAACAAGTGCAAATCAAGCCCTCGCGGTGAGGCGGATGTTTCATCTCTTCTTACACTCAAAACTCACATGCACACACACATTTATGAGCAGTTCAAGTTTTCTAAAGAAACACTTTTTGACCTCTTCAGCCCTTTAATTTGTAAAATGAAACACACACCTGTTGCCTGAGTGTAATTGTAGGACCTAAATCTAACACTTTGGCCCCCAACGTGTCAAATACAGCAGCCTGCTCAGTGGCCCTATACTTCTAAGTTTGACTACCTAGCTCTAGCATCGTGTGATAAAGCGATGTGATAGAACTTACATAAATATCATAGTTATTTCATGATCTTTAAGTACTTTTGGGGCCTTTACCCAACCAAACCGTGACCATTTCACAAAGTTAACAGAGTTCCAAGTGTCATAAAATATAAACATAATTTGTGAGATGTCTGTCAACAAGCTTTATTTTGAAAGTCTTACTGGAGGCAGCTTATTCGAGATGTCCAACCTGCTAAGTGATGCTAGATGGGTAAGAAGGGTGACACATGGCTGCTGATCGTATCTGATGAGCTGGGAGTGAGAACGTGTTGACCCTGACCCAAAATGAAACCCTCCCCTGAAACCAGAACATTAGCCTAGAAAGAACCAAGAAATAACAGAACAAGTGCACACAGTCGGATGAGAATACTCATACTGATGTATTGTACTATTTCTTTTCCAGGACCGGTAACCCACTAGAGCCCCGCTGTCTGCCGGCAATACAATGGCAAATTATAGTTTCTGTGCTTTTTGCTGTTTTTGTGTAAATCAAACAAACCGTAAACTGTGCAACAGCTATTGACTTTAGCTTTCATTTACCTTTGGACAGAGTTTGTTCCCACTGTCTCTAGACTATATATGAAGTGCTTCTGAAGCGAACAAGCGTATTTCCTGAAATATCAAACTATTCCTTAAAGGTGTGCACTCTAGTCATCGTTGCTTAGTTATAACAAAATCATTGTCAAGACCAGCCTCTTCCTCATCATGTTATTGTTGTGAGGACATTTGCTCTCTAAAGTGTGAATGGATTAGCATTTGGTAGATGTAGGTAAGCAAAAAATATTGTCATTACATTAATAAAACTTTTCACAGACCTGTGATGTCGGGTCAGCACTTAAAGCTGCAAACGTTCATCAGCGCCAGTAGATCCTTCACATTACCGGGTGGGAGCATGTTTATTCAGTGGTCCAAAATATTGCTTAATGTCAATACCATACTGGAACACAAGTGGTCTGCCTAATCATGCTTTTCATTTGAATGATAAACTTTTCTTTATGACAACATGACAGATGTCCCCTTGTTAATGAAACCATAACCATAAAAAAATTACACCTCCATGAAATATGGCCTGATAAGTGTGTTTCATCTCACTCCTGTTTTAATGTTTCCTTCCTGGAGGTCTATTAAGGTGTGCTCATACGATATGCACCATAGATCTCCAATGAGACAGTGTGTGAATGGGACCTCAGCCACCTCTGATTGAGAACAGCAATAAAGTTCCCCCCAAGAGACAATGAAAGACTAATGATGTCTGTAACGGCCAAAGTTATGACGCTAATCATCATTAGCCAGGGCGGCACTTTGGCTGCTGCGACCCTCTTGGCCCCGAGAATAAAGTGAGAAAAAACAGATGATACCCCATCACTGAAGAAATAATGTGTGTGAGTGTGTGTGTGTGTGTGTGTGTGTGTGTGTAGGTGTGTGTGTGTGTGTGTGTGTGTGTGTGTGTGTGTGTGTGTGTGTGTGTGTAGGTGTGTGTGTGGGTGTGTAGGTGTGTGTGGGTGTGTGTGTGTGTGTGTGTGTGTGTGTAGGTGTGTGTGTGTGTGTGTGTGTGTGTGTGTGTGTGTGTAGGTGTGTGTGTGTGTGTGACAGTGGGCTAATAGAGGTGACAGGGGGACAAGGAGTGCAGTGATTAGTCTGAAGTGACGGGGTTAATTCTCTAGTATGACAGCAGTCATTAACTGGCAGACATTACCACACACTCACACACTCAGACACCCATTAACACTGTCACAGATCAAATGTTACCTCAGCTCTGAATACATCAAGTTCTGCATGTAATGTAGCTCTGAATACGTCAAGTACTGCATGTAATGTAGCTCTGAATACATCAAGTACTGCATGTACTGTAGCTCTGAATACGTCAAGTACTGCATGTACTGTAGCTCTGAATACATCAAGTACTGCATGTACTGTAGCGCTGAATACGTCAACTACTTCATGTACTGTAGCGCTGAGTACATATAATGTGCATACACACTTCACCATTTCTGTTTCAATAACTTGTTCAAAGTCAGTATTATTGTCAATTCTACCTTAGAGGATCAAAACACCTCTGTGTTGGCATATATAAGTAAGAAATATTAGGATGAACGGAAAATACAAATTAATTAGGGGCACGAGAAGGGACAGATCAAAGACAAAAGCTGTCATGATAACTAAGGTGCAGGTTATTTTCTCTCAGGGTTTTTAACGAAAAAAGAAGACATGTGACTCAAGACATTTGGTCCGAGGCTCGAGCAAGTCCCAAGTCAGTATTTTGTACAATTATTGATATTCTATATTTGATATGAAATACATGTAATCAAACAAAATAACAAGTAACTTTACAAAAGCTTATGACTTGATTTATCCTCAATCCCAAACATATCAGCTCCGACAGATGTTGACAGCCAGGCTAGGAAAGAACTAAACTGAAAGTATAAAATTTGTAATTTGAGTAATTATGTCAAGTAAGGTCACCAGTCTTTAACAGTCAAGCCCAAGTCAACCAAACTGTGGCTCGAGTCAAGTTCAAGTCCAAGTACATCCACATTTGTGGAAAAAATAATTAAAAGCATTTTTTTTGAAAATAATGTGTATTTTTAAGTTAATGCTTTCAGTTAATTAGTACCTGTCAGCTCACCATATTAACACGCTGGAGTTTAGTGACAGTATGACATGAAACAGTAAAGCAGCTAAAATACAGGATTTACCAACTCAAAACATGGTGGCTCCACAAGATCACTGTAATTATTTTTCAGATGAATGTGGAACCTCTTGCTTTAATAACACACACAAAAAAGGCTAACTCACTGGTTGATCATGCTGGTAGCTCACTGTATAAATTATGATGTCATTAGTTCGGCCTCTGGGTAGGAGCAACATTGAAAAATATGCTGTTTACTTTGTTTGTCAAGAGGTGAGTTAAATGTCGGTAGATATAAAGCCTTTCAAACTATCTAACAAATGCATGTGTTGCACAATTATCTACTTCATCTGTTTTGGTGCAGCACTGCTGCAGGCTTCCAAACAGCTCCGTGTCAGCATCACACAATCTGCACATCTGGAAGTTTTACAGACCTTGCCTGTTGTTTTAACGTCAGACTGAAAGTGCAGACCCTGCTGGGGTGATTTTCTCCCTCCTGTCAGGCTTTAATTGCTTTAGTACTTACAAACTGCTTTACTACTTTCCAGCCACTAGAGGGCAGTGCAGAGCTCAGCAGGACACTGCTGCAGGATTACAGGGCTGATCAAGGAGAGGAGAACTGCTCTGCACTGAGAATATTTTGTGTAGATGTATCCTAAAAAAGTGTCTCCCCCCCCCCTGAAAGATGGTGATGAGTCTTGTGATGGCTTCTTCAACGACAAACCACAGAAGAGCTCCAAATAAATGGAGCCCCATCAACTTTAATTTGCATTGGAGCGACAGATAAAGACAAAAGATCCAGTGAATTAAACAATTAACCATAATTTCATTTCTAGGAAAGTCTGTCATGACTTTCTTTTCCTGACCGTAATATTTGCATTTATTGCAAGATTTGTATCAAAGCAGATGTCCAAGCACCAGACTGAACTAAAGCTGGAACCCTGCTCAAGACACAAAACACTCTTTGTCTTGAGACAACTGAGATGCCCTCAAGTGGCCAAAACAGGCATGTGTGTCTGATAACGGCATCCGCCTGTGTCCAACTCCTAATCAGTTTACCAAATCAGCAATCTATCTATCAATCAATCAATCAATCAACTCTGAAGGGTTCTGACAACATGATGGAGGCAGCGGTGAACTCAGTGGGGCTTTGACCTAACTAGAGGAAGTGAGGCCGTGTTAGTGATTAGTCATAATGTGATTGTGGGTTTCAATGGCAAAAGACTAAGTGATCCCTTATGTCTAACTTGCATGTGATAAATATTCACACTTTGTATGTTTACTGCTTGTACATTCATGTGTGTGTTTGCATGAGATGGATGGAAAAAGAGAATAAAGAGAGTAAAAAAAAGGAAAGGGGTGTTTGTTTTCATTTCCGTGTGTTATGCAATGGCGGCACACTGGGCTCTGTGGTATATAGATCAGAGCCTCAGGACACACAGTTTCCGATAGCGGTCAGTGGTGCAGTGCCGTAGGATGACTGCAAACACACTTGCTGAGCTGATCACTGCCATCCGACCACAGCTGGCATTGTGTTTATTTGGTCCTGATTAAATTCGGAATGCAGGCATTAGGCTTTTACCAATCTGTCACCGACTGACTCTATGTCAACACAAATCACTGAGACACACACGTAGATAATCTCAGCCTTATAGAGACACTTTTAGACTTTCTTTCGTTCTTCATCTGCATGGCTGGTTGCCACAGGTTGAAAAGGTCTTTGTAGAGAACTAAGTTGTGCAGGAACGAAAAGAAAGAAAAGCAGCCGATGCAGAAAAACAACAGCGCGGACACAACAGACAGAACAATACCAAAATCAAAGCCTAAAAGTCATTTCTGTTTCGGCCCCAAGGGCCCAATTAACATGTATGCAACATCAGCATGAAATAATAATGATAGATACGTAGGCTTTATTAAAATAGAGGGATGAGTACCTTTAAGCTGTTTTTTAACTGCGTGTCAAAGTGAAAAGATATAAAAGAGTGGAGGAAAAGATAAAGAAGCCCTCTGTCAAATAGAGTGTTTCATTTGCATGTCTGCCGTTAGGGCCTAATGAGAAATGACACATTTGTAATTACAGTGGACTATAATTAGCCGGTGTGTAAGTGAGATGCCAGAACCCAAGTCTTTATGACTGGGCTACACATGGGGGGGAGGGTGTGTTAAAGCATCTGAGATGTGAGTCGAGTAAGACTTAAAGTTCATGCGACGAAGCTTTCGGATCGCAATTTTTTCTCTCCGCACGAAACAGACCGACGGGCTGGGACATGATTTGAGAGCTCAGAAATTGGCAGGACAAAGCCTGCAAACGTGGACAGCGATGTTGGCCTTCGCTGTACCGCTGAAGCTCACTCACCTCCTCCATCACGCCTACTTGCAGAGGAGGTGGAGGAGGACGAAGAGGAGGGACGTGTTTTTATCCTGGGCCTCGGGATATTTAAGATTGAGGTTTTTGGCAGGAGAGAGAGAGAGCTGCAGATGATGTTGATGAAGGCAACCTGACACATCTCTGACCTCGTATGGTTGCTGCCACTGCCCATCAGCTCAAAGTGACGCTCCGCCCCGAACTGTGCCTGTTAAATATCATGATGCAGCTCTGTGTACTCAAGAAGGGTTTGCAGCGGGTGACGGGTGACAATGCTTCCGAGTTTTCTCTGTGAAAAATAATTATTAACCTATCACTGTGCACAAATATTACTTATTACAGTAAACATATTAGACAGTGGTGGGAAAATAACCAAGCAGATGCCCTCAAGTACTGTATTCAAGTGCTATTTTAAGGGACGTGAACTTTGTGTACCTCCATTTTATACCACTTAATCCGTCTACATTCCAGGGGGAAAGTATATTTTAATCCATGGCATTTATCTGACAGCTGCACTTATCATTTACTTTGCAGAGTCAAACTTTACTTGCAAAACATATTGTCACCTTATTAAATATGCAGCATTTCTATAAATAAAACATTCCAGGCAGTATAAAAATGTTAAAATCAGCTCCACCTCAACCGGCTAGAGCACATGAATGCTGCTTACATGCCAATCTGTCAAGGGGACATTCTGCATTTTTAATACTTGGGAGTGATACTTTGAATGTGCAATAGACAACTTTTTGTTGCTTTAACTTATCATTCTGAGCCATTATCGTGTGCAACAATGAAGGACAATGAAGAAGCCCCTGATGGAGGAGGCAGCGAAGGTGAAGAAGGAGGGTGATAGAAATCGAGGTAAAACAAGAGGGAATGGACGAGAGGGAGGGCACCGGTGTTGTGTCAAAGTGGGTTCCCTTGCTAATATGTGTTCCCCTTACTACGAGATCAGTATGTATCAAAACCTGCCTACTACGACAACTTTACTCTTCTTTTTCACAGCCCTGAGATCTGGGTTTCTGGGTCAAATTGGGATTCTCATGGTCGTTTTTCACTTTGGACAGTGGTGGGGCAGCGAGTGGCAGCCATGTTGATAACGCTGTCCTTGCACAGCAGTGCCAACAGTTCCCCTGGAGGAGGAAAAGTTGCAAAAACGTGCCTATTCCCGCTATAAGTAAAAAGTTGACTTTAAGATCTTTAAAGTACTTTTTAAGTAACTGAGTGTTTTTACCAGTGGTAATACTACATTACATAAATAATTTTTCAACTCGATTTGTTCGGACAGGTCATTATTCAGCCAAAATACGACTAAAGTGCTATGTAAATATCTTCTGCTGTATCTGTATCTGTTGACAATAGTGCAACAAACACACAGAATATTCATATTGCATATATAACATGGGACAGGACAGGAGTGGCTGGAACATACTTGGCATATACTGGTAGAAAAGTGGCTTCAAAGTGCTTCTTTGAATGATTTGATATTTTTTTCCACATGAAAATGTAAAATCCTTGGAATCCATTGTACCCGCATGTACAATGGATTTAATGGTTTAATGTATTAATGAATTCAAGCTGACCATTTACAAAATTACCAGCAGTTCAGGCTGACATGGGGTATTTGACGGTAGGTAGACCAGCAGATTTTATACAAAGATCACCAGAGAGTGAAAGTTTATTTTTTTCATACCCCAGCGTGCTTTATTTAAATGTCTTTGGTAATATAGTGTATCAAGGCATAATGTTGACCCCCGACAACAAGAGCTGATTAATGTGAATTTTACGAGCTAAACACATGTTTAATACGAGTCATTGTGTACAGCAGGCGACCCACTCGCTGCACCATCAGTCAAAATAACATCACACAACCACAACACAGCAAGGCATTGTTTGGGGTGATGCAAGGCATTTAGCAGGTGACTGTGACGAAGCGCCGTCTATTTCCCAGAGGATGCATGTTTTTCTGTTAAACCGTTGTTTCTGTTGTTTTCCAGCCGATAGAGGAGCTGACCTTTCGACACAGCTGCTAAATATAGCAACCTTCTCAAACAAAGGGGAGCTCCCAGGATAAGTAAGACGCTTGTGAAGTACCGGTGAACACAAATGTCTGCGCCCACAAAGGCTGATACACACATGCAGACCGATTAACACACACACACACACACACACGCCCCTGCCCTCTCCATCAGCTCCCCTGACACCTGGTCAATTTCTGCTCAGGGAAATGCGCTCCTTTCCTATCGACGAGCTTGAATTAGATTGGTTTAACTCATCTGTCTTATAGAGAGGTCGCAGTCTTGTCCTTCCGCAGTGTAACAGCAAACAAGCTGTTTTTTGTTGAGGAACAATTGAAGCTGTTAGCATGCAGAAATGCGTCTGCTCACAGGATAACAGCGTGCAGTCCTCACTGCAGCATTTGGTGCTAAGATTCTGGTCATTTCTGCTTGGCGGGATTAGAGACTGCAACGAAAATATATTAGGTACAAGGTAGGATCACCGAGCGGATTACAAAACTCCAATCTCTGTGTACGATGCTATGTTGATAGCCCCGGTTAAATCCCTTGCTCCTATGCACAACCATGAGCATAGTCACCGTATTTCGTGGCAATAAGCCTCATAAATCCTTAAACGTCTGTATGTAATGTTAACCTCAAAGCGGAACAAATCAAATTTGTTTAAATCAAAACTATATGAATGAGTGTTGCTCATAGTGACAGATCTGCAGAATCAATCACCCGACCCAGCAGTTCCCTCACCTCTGCAGATTGTTTTAGCATCTTTCAGCTCACAGTTTTGGTTTTACAGCAGCGATTTTACTGTTTTGGTTGAATCAGAAAGCTGTCACCAAAATGCTTCCGACAATAATAGCTGTCATAAGCCCACTGTACGCTACTTGTCCAACACCAAACAGCTGGTGAGCATATTGGAGTATTTAGGACAGGGGTGCCTAAACTTGTTTCCTTTGAAGACAAAACTTAAACCTAATGGCAGGGCACAGGCTGAAAGCATATACCAATTGTATTGCATTGTTAATATGCAAATGGAGGGTTTTCATTAATTGACTGACTTCCTGTACAAAGTGTCTCTCTGGCTGCTAGATAAGATTATTTAGCAATTCTACATATTTAAAAAGCATTTTTCTCACAAAAATGAAACAGAGTAAACATTAGTTAGTTTTTAAGGTACATTTATCATTTCTGTATTTTAACCGGAAACATCTGGCAGGCCAAATTTAACCTTAAAATAGGCCAAATATTTCCCTCTGGTGTTGGTGTGGACCAAAACAGAGCTAAAAGGAGAGTCAGTATTACACTGAAATCCATCAGGTGACCAGAAACATGGCAACAAATGGAGGTAATCATTGTCACACCTCTGTATCTACTTGATGCGTAAAAATATGGAAACAATGCTGTGTCTGCAACTTGCTGTGCTGTCCCCAGCAAGCCCATAAGAAAGAATAAATCATTGTTAACTTCTATCCTTTAACATCTAAGGTAACATAGAATGGTTAGCAAATTCCATGGTTATCTTTCCAGTGTATTTTGTTCTTCATTGTGAATACATTTGGGATTGATTTGTGGGGGAGGCAGCAAAACATCTGTATCCATCCTCTGCAAACCATGAATATACACACCATAAATTCATGAGCTGTAATTTAGCTCTGGACAAATGTGACATGAGCCCAGTCGCCAGGATAAAATGTTGGCATTTTTGCAAAACACTGATACGCTCGCTTTAGCGAGTCATAGGCTACCTACATCCTAACATTTGTACAAAACAATATATCATGTTCTGATTACATATGTATGACCTGATGGTGGAGATGATGGTGGTAGAGTTGTAGGCGAGAAAGCTGCCAAGCAAGGGACCACAGTCTGAGACCACATTTCAACACTGGTAAACTTGACATGGCTGGATGTTTTTAAGGAGACCTCCAGACAATTTCCAGCTGTGTTTGTGGCGACCAAAACAAGTATTTTCAGCCAAAACAAGATTTTCTCCTAACCCTTAACAAGGGCTACAGATCATAAACACAGTGTTGTCAGATCGTAAATTAGAAAACTGAACCTAAAGACATATAAAAATTCAGAAATGGATAGTTTCGACATGTCAGTGGATGTGGAAACGTGCTTTGCCAACCCACCTCTGGATGTGACACAAATGGCACAAAACCTTAGAGACTGCATGCATAAAAGTTTGCTTTGTTTTAAAAGCCCACCCAAACAGCATGGAGGGCTATGTTGCATCACATTTTAAACTTGACTTTAACGTGTCAATGAAGAGATGGTGAGGACAGAGACCTGGTATCTGTTTCACTTGCAGAGGCAGGTGAAGCTACTCCCCTGAGTCGAGCTGTTCCATCAGCTCTCCTGACACATCTGTTGGTTCAACCGCACCGAGAAAGTCAATTCAAGCCGCTAACTCCGACTCTGTGTTTTGGTCTCTTTCACTGTTTGTATGCACACTGAAATACACCGGGAGAGATGGTGCACCTTAAGAAAACTAAAACGGACTCAGCAGCGCAAGCTCACCGTTGCTAAGTAACACACAGGAAGCTCCCTGAAGTACACTCCAGTGAGTTCAGTGGCTTGTCACAAGCCTACACATGGTGCACAGGTAAACACACTGAGTCAAGTTTGCACGTCTCTCTGCCACAGTGTACTTTATGCCCGCACGAGTAGGCTGAGCAGCAAATATCCTCCGGCACTTCTACAGAGGGTGATTGTTTTCTGACTACATTTACATAAGGGCACACGGCATCTTAAAATATATTGACGCGATAAATTCTGATGACATTTAGTGTGCAGCAAAAAAAAAAAAAAAAATGCAACAGTGAGGGGAAAGCGGGAAAAATGTGAAAGAGTGAAGAAATAAAATAGCATGAGAATGAGTGCAGACATAAAGAGAGAGAGCGGGAGACAGACAGACAGACAGACAGAGAGGCAGGGAGAGAATGAACGGCGGTGTGCTGCAGCAGCAGAAAAGCCCAGCCATGTAATTTATGGGAGCCCATACTCATAAAACATGAATCTTGTCCATGAAGTGCTGAATCATTTGGTGAGCTGGTCCGCCTCCCGCTCCCACATATATGCATGTGTGTACACAAGCAAATATGCACAGAAGGGACACACACACACACACACACACACACACAGACTTGCCGAGTCAACCCACACTGAGTCATTCTCTCATTCACACACTCCAACATGATCCTTCTTTACATGAAGCAAGCTCACCTTCTACCTACACCTGCGGGACACATCTTATTGACAAATGTAACGTCTGAATGCGGCACGAACCCCATTCACACACATTCTAGGTTATATCTGTCCGATTCCTTCCACTACCCCCACTCCTGCAGCACCCAGCCCACCCACCTGCTCCCTCCTCCCACTGCACTTGATGTGCTAGCTCGAGTATTCCCAATAAAACTATTTTATTATGAGTCCTCTCCCTTTGGGCCGGATTGAGTAAGTGGCTGAGTTCAGCTGTTCAGCAAGGCAGACGCTCAATATGAGCGTTAGCACGACTTCATCAGGATAAGTCAACCTAGCGCAGCATTAGCTGATTAAATACAATCCCACCTTGTTAAATGGGTTGGGGGGGAAACAACATGCATCAGCTGGCAGAGCCACATTCGCTCATACTGGGAACTGCTACTGTTTGTTTTGACTCTGCATCTCGCCTTACTGTAAATCATATTCTTCAGCACAGCCACACAATATATAAGGCCTATTATGCTCCATTATTCCCAGAGTTGAAAGTAAATGATTGGAGGGATACCAAATTGGAATTAAATTATTTGTTCTACAGTGTCACAGTCAAAGTCTGCTGCCAATTAGAGAATGAGTACAAACTCATAAACTCAATATTTATTTGGCAACGCTGCAGAGGGGTGGGGGTTGTTTCACTCTGGGGCTGTCCAAATGTTTAATTTTCAGCCTATTCATGGTGAGCATTTTAGCACAAGCGAAGTGAACACAGGGCCGCATTTCCACTTGAGAGACACGCCAAAAAGTGAGTGCAGGAGATCCCGAGTGTCCACTCCATAGACGGAAAGGTTCTCTCTCCTTGACAGATGGTTGACACATTAACAGCTCAATGCCCCTCGGCATCGGCTCTACAGGTCTCTGGCACGCTACAGGAGCAACACGGTTTTCACGGCAGTTTCGTGAAATTGTCATGACAAAAAGAATCAACAGGACATGCGTACGTGGACATGGATTCTTAATTGTGAGCAGGACTCTCTTTTATTCATGAAACATGCAGGAGTCACAGGGGAGGTGGGCAGAATGGAATGAGTCGTACAAAGTCCAGGACTATTACACTAGAGGTCCAGAGGTCCCATCCAGTCTGTGGTTAGCTTTATGCAACAAAAACTCTTTAAGGTAAGAAATGATATCCTCAAATTGTGAAATAGTCACAAAATTTAATCGGTAGGATCCACTTTGGGTAAAGTAAGTAAGGAAAGTAAGGAGAAGATCATGATTTTAGTTATTTGTTAGTAAAAATCCTTTGTGAAATACTGACTAAATCAAACCTTTAGGATTTGTGTAGGTGGCCACAAATTTTCATTTCAAATTTTCAATTTTAAACTTGCTGGGACTGTCATGAAAGAAAATGACAATCCGCGCCATGCACATAATCTTTATAGTTTAAATGTCCTTAATATTTCATGACATGCTGTGATATTGGGTTTACTGGAGGAATAAAACAGTATTCTTCCCTTATTCGGTGGTTCGATAACAATATGTGTCTTACATGGCACATAGTCTCCCATAGGTGATCTGTTGATGGCCAAAGCATATGATTCACATCATTTTCTCATTCATCAAGCCATACACTGAGCCTTCACACTCTGTGGATGAGAGCACGGTCGTGAAAGCAACCGCTCCCATCAGGGAGGAAACGTTTCATTATGTGATAAAGGTGATCACTCAGAACTACTTTTTATTTGCAGTGACCCTTCGAACTGACTTGCGGCACACAGGATCATGTGTTGCGCCGCTGAAAAGCTGTCCATGAAAACACTGCAAAGACTAAAGCTGATAGCCGACTAGCTTGTAGCTTCTGCACCTGTGGAAGAAGAAGTACCTCTCCATACTATCAGTTAGTAGTATTCTGTATTCGTCGTTCAGAAAGGGAAATGGGAAGACTCAGGACCGCGGCAAATATGCAAACCGTTGTTGTGACAAATCAGCGTTTTCACACCAATCTCGCTAATGTAGCCACTTCTAAACGAGAATATGTCTGAAAAAAAGTTGCAAATGGCACTGGCGAAGAGACAGAGGCTTGAGAAAAAAAGGAGAAACTGAACTAAATGGGAGAAATCATGAATACTACAGCAAGAGGCTCAAAGGGCTTTCCCTTTCTGTTTTTGTTTCTCTTCTCATGCACTGATTCACTCAGCTGAACGGCCAATCTGAGTGATTTTTCCCACCAGTGGTTTCGACCGCCGATTCTACTTGCTCAGTCGGCCGAAAAGCTGCCGACATGGGCCAACTAGTGACAACTGTGTGGACACACAGCACCAACTAGGGTGCTCACAGACAGCCCTGATATTTGCCGACCGTTGGCCTGGTATGTCGGGGCCCTGATCGGCAAGTTACATCAGTTACACCTACAAACTCCGTCATGTGTCTCCCTCTTACCTCAATCATTATTTCTGTAGGTCTCTGTCTTCATTTTTCTACTTTATGGAAATTATCCTGCTAACATTGGTTCAGTGCTCCGGCTTTTACTGTCCAGCACGCTGGCTGGTTACAGTAACAGAGAGATTAGAGGGTGTTCACATACAGAGGGGCACTCATTGATCTTTGCTGCATAGTAATAAACAGAAGACACTTTGCTGAATATTCATGACCCTCCGTGCTCCAAGGTGATGAGTCTGGAGGTGGACAGGGGGAAAAACCTGTCGTCGAGAGCGCATCACAGAGGGCCGTGAATCCTGTGGCCGGTCCACTCACCAGCCTCCCTCTGCTCCTTCATTTTAAAAGCACCGCGAGGCAAAAAGCATCATTGCAATATGTTTATCTAAGGGAGGTCACTCATACACAGTGCAGAAAAATACACACTGATGAGGTCAGAGTGAGGATGAAAATGTTTTATATACGAGAGGCACTCTCATGAAGTGGATGATAAAGTAGTGGGAGAATTACACGAGGGCAAAAGCCTTCCACCAAACATATAACAAAGCTTGATTTCAGTTTTTTGTTGTTGGCGTTCTCGGTTTAAACAGAGTAAAGTTGCTCTCGGTGATTAGCAGCTCTCTCTTCTGCCTGTCGCTGACACTGACTCGTATATTTCGAGTAAACACCTCTGATCTCTTTAATTCAGCGAGGTGCTGCAACATCGCCACCCCTCCCCGTCATCGCTTATTCTCTCTTTAGAGTGAGAATAACACCGGCCATTGTTTCGTGTGTGTGACCGCTGTGCAGGCATTGTGAGCGTGTGACAGCAACACTTTGACGCCCGTTATCTCATAACCAACAGGTAATTCATCATGGATACAGCCCCAGTAGAGGCCCAGTCCTCTGTGTTAAAAGCCTCTCGAAGACCTACGCTACACAGTGGTGTAAATCACCAAGACAGAATCAGGGCTGTTACAGCTAGCCTCGGCTTTCACAACGCTGCTATCTGTTTTAAAATATCCTCTGGCCTTCTATAATAAACCCCCCTCAATTACAAACAGCCTACTTTGAGAGGCACCTAGCTAAACAATCCAGCACACTTCACACTGAACTCCAGTCTGTGGACGGTAGAGACTTGCTGCCTTAAAGGGGACGAAGACATCCTTGAGTCTACTCCAAAGTAATAGTTTAGGAAGTAGAACAAATGCAGATGATGAAACTTTTGCCGGGTCTGCGTGTTGTGTCAGAGTGATTCTGCATCAGAGCCAAATTAGCACATTAGTTTATTTTATCGGCAGTCTGACAGAAAAGGCACCAAGCAGGTAATCGGAAGAAAAGCTGGATATCGGCCTGATAATCGACCAGGGCCTATAGTCTGTCGACCCCAACTGTGCACTTCTGTGTCAGAGATAATCAAAGAGTAGCAACAGTGGAGGTCCAACACATTTTCACCCCCAACTTGTCCAATACAGCAGCTTTGTGAGTGTCTCCAAAGGTGCTCTGTGAAGTTTTGACGAAGACATTTTAATCAGAAGAGAAAGATCTTTATCAACGTTACTTGACTGAATATACAGAATAAACAAACTGACCTTAAAGGACAAGACAATCACATACCCTGCCACCTATCTAGCTTCGAACAGTGTTCTGGAGGCCATATTTTCCTCTGAAAACAGCTTGTTTATTCAGTTGCTGAAAAAAATACATATTTGGGAGTTTGTATCATTACTCTCTGAATACTGCAAATATCAAAAATATAAGAGTGCTCCTTTAAGCTTCAAACTATGATGCTCTACTTTCCCCGTTAAGTCTTTAGGCACAAAAACTGTTTTGTTAGGTTTGGGCACCATGACTAAACTCTGACTCAGGCATGTCTTGCTCTTTATACTACTACACAAGAGGGGAGTTTCCACAGATGATGCTAGAGGGTCACAGTGTCACCTAAAAAAACATCAAGAGTTATGTAAAACAACAGTAGGTGATATTACTTACGACAGTAAATGTATTTTGTATTGATTTTTATCTTTGCAACACACTCAAAACACGCGAAACATCAATCCATTATTCCTGCCACTGATAGCTACAAATGAGTAACAATAAAATAAACAGACAGAGGTGATGGTGCAGGTGTCGTTTTTCATTAAAGCTCTGGTGTAGGAGGTTTGAAACCTGAACGTTATTAGACTGTAGATCACTTCAAGTGTTGATTTTTTTACTTAATCTGATCAGTAAATCCTTTAAAAAAAAAGCAACACAAAAAGAAGATTAGAGCAAGCAAATGAGTGTGTAGGCGCACACGTGGATGCAATCGGAAGGTGGGCTGGTAGAGGGCACTTAGCCAAGACAGCTCCTGTGATCTACGAGCATCCTATATCCAACACAATATGTTCTCCACGTGAGAACAGGTATACTGACTAAATGCCCCATCCATGCATGCAGGGCTGATGATAAAGGAGAGCTTTCCATATAAAAAACAAATACAGATCTTACTGTCTCCTGAATCTGACTCAAAGAACATGATCCAGCATTTAAAAACATGTAGGACAGCAATACAAAATGTCAACATTCCAAAAGTGTCTGTTTTGTTTTGTTTTTCAGTGTGATGCATGGCACATCGTGTGCAGTACAAGGGCTCGAATTTTTTTTTCGCATGTGATGCGATGTACTACACACTATAGTTTATACTCATGGATCATTAAAGCCGCCTTGAATTCAATGAGAAAGTCTTTAATCAAAGACTTTGTGCTGAACCTGTAATTAAAAGAATAAAGAGCCTCTCCAGCTTCTCCAAGAGCCTCACTTAACCTGCAGGCAAGCTCCCAAGAGGCTTGCATACCTCCTACTCATGATGTACTCTCCCATGGTGCTGTCTGTCTCTATCTCTTCATCACCATCTTTCTCTTTATCAGTGTCTCTCTGTCTTTGTACTGATACAGATTAGCTATGACTGTTAAGAGAAAAGACAGGGTATGGTCATTGTAGATGCACAGTAGACAATTAGTCAAATCGAGCTTTCGTAGAGTTGATGTGGTAGTGAATAGGCGAGGGATGTTGTGAACTAAACAGAATTTTACCACTGAAACTACTCAACGGGTCTAAAAGTAAGAAAACACCTAAACATTGAGCGAATTTAACCTATAAGGTTTGACGCTGTATGAAAGAAAATGCTTATAAAAGCCATTTGAAAACGTCCTTAATAACCAAATCGTAAAACAAACGCTGCTGGCACCCTATCAGCGGGTGAATCTGTAACATCTTACATGCAACCGTTGAAGGTGTCATTTGTAAAATATGTCCAGAATTCAAAGAGGAGGCTCCAAAAACATAGGGGGACAGCATATCACCAGAGTAACCGATCTGTGCTGCTCTTTGCTAGCCCCGGAGTTCGTCTTGACCTGGACTTTGGATCATAGTGAACATGTCACCATCGCCTTTAACTGGTACGAAGAGCTATTATATGACAGGATGGGCCAGAGCTAGCTGTAATGTGATGACTCCTCCCACTCCTTCTTGTGTTTTCACCTGTTCCTGCATTTATGTAGATATTCTTTTGCTATAAATTTGGTCTAATTTGGTATTCTTTAAAATGTTGCTTTTGTTTGGTCTCCCTTCCTGTTGTGACCTCCTGAGCTGTGGACATCTCTGCAACACGGCACTTAGCGTCGTAGACATAATGTCAACACTGTTGTTTCATCACATCCTGCTGAAATGTTAGTTCAAGTTTTAAACAAAAATGTTGGCAATATCTTACAAATTGCTACTTTAACCACCTCTGTCAACATTAGCAATGGATGCTGTTTTTTATAAGGCAACATTTGATGGGGAAGATGTGACATTTCAATGCAAATTATGTCAATATGTAATTTTAAATGTATACATTTCTTAAATAATAATATTTCTAACCAACTAGTATTTCTGGGGCCGGGGTAAGAAAAATACGACGAACATGTTGAAGGCTTACAACATGTTGATTGCTATTAGTGTATGTCACAGGAGCTCTGGGATGACCTACCTCATCACTTTGTCTTGCACTGATTCATTAGTAACAGCACTTCGACGCCAGCTATCACTCCCTTATGCCATATGCATACAGTATATGACTTAGCACAAAGCCACCGTTGTGTGCACAATCAAATAAACGTACCGTTGGATGAATGAGTGGGTGTCACTCAGGCCTTGGGATATATTTTGCTAGTAAATCAAAGACAAGTGGCCGTGTGGTCCGTGCATTAGTAAGAATAACATAATTGCAGAAACATTTGATTTAATACTTGAGATATAAAAAACAGAACTTCTCCATGCTGTGTAATTCATTCTAAAGGAGACTTTTCCTGTGGACTAAAGTCGTGTCGGACTATGGAGCCTTCATACAGTAGAAAGAGAGAAGACAGTGTCTTATGTGGAAATGACAGCGATGGTTACTGGGCACAGGGTGGTGGTAATGAAGCACAGAGCTGCTGATTTCAAATGGTAATCGAGAGAGGCTTTGCTAAATGACAACTAGACAAAGCAGCATCCCTCTCTACCTCTCTCCCTCAACTGTCAGCTATTACAAGGTAATGTATCTGCAAAGTGAATAAACTATAAAAGGAATGCCTTTGATGGGAACATAACTTGACAAAGCCACGGACCCAAACTCTCAAAGTGAAAGAATGTATAAATAATGCACTGACAGACATTTTAAGCCTCTCTTGACATTTGTTACATATGGCACAAGTCACAGAAGTAAAGTATGCAACGGAAGTAAGGAACATACAAGATATGAACTCCAAAACTTGAATATTAAAAAAGTGAAGGTTGTAGATTGGACCCGATGAAGCGTCAGCACTACCTTGTGCTGCTTTGAGTTTATTCAGAGAGGAGAGCTTCCTTCAGCAAATACAAAACAGTAAATGGACCTCACTTACGAGCTAAGCAGGACAAAGCGCTTTACAATGCCTCTAATTCACCCACGCACACACTCGCATGGCAGAGCAGCCATGCAAGGTTCTGGCCAGACGAGCTTACCATCTACGGACTGCAAGGGGTGTAAATGGGACAGAGAGTTTATGACGGGATTCACAAGTTGTTGTTGTTATTCTTTCGAGTAGATAGCACAACAATGGCTCAGTAGATAACTTCATTCACAGCTTTGCATGCATGCTATTTAATGAATGGCCATGTCAACTGCTTTGTCCCAGTCAGAGGTAACAGGATCAATAGAGCAACTACAAATACACAGATGTATAAGCACACAATCTAAGGCAGGAGGGTATCTATCTCTTTTTCACATTAAATATGTAAAGAAGATTATAAAATATATAAAGCTAAAGTGGCCTTAGTTTTGGGTGAGAATGAGATGATTTACACACTGTGAATATCAGATTCTGCACAGAGTACTGTGGGGGTTTGTCCAGATGTCATTGTTACAGTCCAGTTACAGTCCGAAGTTCATAAAGCAATGAAAGTGATTAAGGTCTGTCACAGTTTAACAATCGTTACCAAGAATAAAAAGAAAAAAATCATTTTACAGGAGGGCCAGAAAACCTTTACACAGGATAACCTTTGCTGCTCATTTACGGAAGCTCCGAGTAAAAGAAACAATCCACCAAGAGATTGATCCTCACTCTACACACACCCCTGGCCTGGCATGCCCATGCCAATTCAGTCAAAAATGGACTGGATAGACCTATGCAGCTAGCTACTAATATAATACAAAGGGCAGTGTGACTCACAGTCTGTTTTTTGATGGTATTGGATTTATAATAATTGGCTTTTTCAGACCGGACGCAATATGCACTGCACTCACCACTGGGCTTAGTGTGCTGAGCATTTTGCCGGGTTGATGAGTGCCGCTTTACATGACACAACGAAGAAGTGCCATGGCACAGCACAAGCCATCAGAAAAAAAAGGGTTTAGGAGCTCAACACTACAACTACAACCATCCTGAGGCATTCAGACAGAAGTCACTAACATGGTCGTTTGTGGAACTGAAACACCAGCAGTGCAGTACTGACCCTTGCCATCCAAAAGTCAAAACTTAATTAGGCCTTGTAGATCTAATTTGAGTGGAAATTCAGCAACTGGGTTGTTTATTTCTCACCTCAAATTGGCTCAGAAACAGATGTTGATGAACTTCTAAGATTAAATAAGAAAGTTCACTTTCCGCAAGCCTCCCTTTATACAACTTAACCCTACTACTCATGCTCAAACTCCATTGGCTCACAAAATCAAGCCATACACTGTATATAAAGTCGATTCATGAAACCAGCCCAATAGTAGATAAACATTTATGGCCGATCCGTCACAAACCAGGACAACTGGAAATCTGTCTGAACAGGAAGGGGGCCGTACACATCTGCTGTGGCAAACGAAGCATGAGCTGGCATCATCATCTGGTTCCCAGGCTACACATCCCTGTCCACAACCGACATCACAACACGACTAAAAACCGCACTTGGATACGTATGCAGAATTGTACCCAGCTATCGCACTGAGCGAAAGTGACTTTGGTGCTGATGGATGGGTTCAGAGGATCAGTCAGCCATGGCAGCAGTGCCCTTCATCAGTCACTCTGACTATACACTGGCCAAAGGGACCTATTAAGCTGTGACACCCATAGGACATTCAGAACTCACCATGGGGGGTGAGAGGGAAGAAGGCATGAATAAAGCTGTGACATCAATGATACAGGAGTGGAACAAAGGGAAACAGCGAGAGCCGGAGAGCCGACATTTGACAGAATAGATGACCAATGACAGCACTGCACTGACTACTGTATTTAAGAGCGATGAGTAAAGCAGTTACAACAAATACATTTAGATGGATAAGCAAGTGAAAACCTGAAAAAAATGCTGTGTTTTAGAGTTGTGTGTGTTAAAATATGTACCTGCATGCAGGCACACACAACCACACACAGCCATGTGATTCACTGACAAAGTACAATAGCCAGAAGGGTTAAAGTGAAGCAGGGAGCTGTAAAGGATCCGGTCTTGACCCATATTTTGACCATACTATCCAGGACAACCTGCTTAGCTTCATCCAACTGCTCCTCTTATTATACTGTAAGTGGGTCTTGCCATCGCAAAAAAAAAAACGAATGCCACTTAGTGCTTCTCAACATCCACAGATACTCAACCCTAACATGCACAAACCAATTCTCTCATTCACATACTCCAAATTGACACAGCTAGCATTCACACACACTCAGCTTCGAATTGTACTGAGTAAAATATGCATGAGCAACAAGAGGATCAGGAAAAAAGATAAAGGAGATCGAAAATTGAATGACAAATGCTTTCATCACTTACAATAAAGAGGAGCTGGTCATTTTCAATCTTCTACCTGTATGTTGGTGGTTATGAAGTCAATACTGCAAACAATTAACGCTGATAACAAAACATGAAATGATTGAAGTTCCTATGAAATGGCTCGTGGAGTGCTGTCTGCTGTAAAAACAGGCTGCTACAGAGGGGCTTGTTGTGTGACCCCCCCACCAAGTGTGTTCAGAGTTATTAAAGCTAGGGTCTGTAATGTTGTTCAGAAACACATTTTGTTATACTGGGTGAAATGATCCTGCTATCCTGAGAGTAGTCAATATATTATGTATTCAGAAAAAGGAACAAAAATAACCGGACCTCTGTGGCAGCTGTAGGACTGAGAAAAAGCTGACCAATCCGTGCTGTCCGGCCTGGATAGCACGGATTGGTCAGATGCCTTCATGTCTCGTTCTGTCCCTCCCTCCTCCGCGCGTGCACACGTTACATTTCACTGATGCCGGAAATATTCAGCACACTCCTCTGCAGAAATACAGAGTTGCAGGAGAAGACGTTCATTTGATTACAATGGCAGAGAAAATGTAGCCAGCGTTACTTGTAACAGCTCACCCCGCTAAAAAGGCAAGGAAAAGAAAGCCTGAGGCAGGAAAGGCTGCGACGAAAAAGGCTCTGGATAAAGAAAGAAGTCGGACTTGAAAAGATGCAGAGGTTGCTCTCTTTCTGTTGGATAGGTAATTATTTATTTTGTTTCAGGGGGATTTGTTATTTTCATGAAATATGTGAGGTTTGCCAACTTGGCTATGTTTGTAGCTCGTATTAGCCCAATGCTAACGTTAGCTTCTTTGTGTGTTGTTTTCAGCCATGAGAATGGCTAATGACTCGGCCCAATTTCCACTGGATAGGGGTCTGCTGCGTTGCGGCTCCGATCCGGTTTTGCTCTGCCTTCCGGCAATCCCCACTGGTTGCGGTTTGAGTCCGCTGCGGCGCAGTACGGTGGACAGCTGGCCTCACGATGTGTGCTGGTGTCAACACGGAGTGTTTTATTTTGAAAAGTAACCGGATGTAGTTTGTTATTTTGGTGCTTGACTTCTTGTCTGCTCCGTGCTAAATTCGGCTGAATTGCTGCATCTTGCTCCAGCATCTCCTTCTCCCTGCTGAGTCCCACTGCCAGATGCACGTTCAAGTTTGTGGGGGAGTGGCTTTGGACGGAGCACTGACGGGGGGGGGGGGTGAAACTTAGAGGAGGTGCCACTTTCAAATCTTGCTAGCTCTCTTGCTAGTTCTCCAGGACTGTAGACCCTAGCTTTAAGTTCTTCGGTTGTGTTTTTGCTAGACGTAGAGTATGTGATAAAATCACTTAATACCTTCAAGCATTTCTCATATTTGGGAACTGGAAAAATGCTCTGTGATGATAAATCAGAGGAGTTGGTAAAAAATCTGGCCAGGTACATCCTCTGAAGACCATTTTGGAAAGTTTCCGTCTGCTTATTGACGTCAAAATGCTAATAAAAAACAGGATGACAAGTCTAAAACCCCAACAAATAGGAATGACTTTGTCTGGACCTTCAGTGTAGTACAAACCCGATGTGGTTTGACACCTCCTCTCGTCTCTCTGGAGCACCGCCTTGTGTTGACTCTAAACAACAGATGGGCATGAATATGTCAAGTGGTTCTTAAATGCTTGACGATGTGCTACTGTAGCCCCACATGTGTTAGTGTATTCATGCTCTCTCTCTCACACACACACGCAGGTATAAGGAGAGTCACTGACACACCTCAGGCCAAGGGCCAGCCCTTGGCCAAGGCCTGCTCCCCATTGCATTTATTATTCACATTTTTTCACAACAACTGTTCCTCTGCTCTGTACCTGTAAAAAAGATATGAAAGGTACAGTCGAGGGCTCTGAAATGAAGCTGGTTTCGGTCAACAGGTATGGATGTTAAGTCTGAGAAGATCCTCAGATACCTGGACTTTATTACAGGAATTCTTTTATCACTAGTCATAAACACGGTGTCCATGGCATTGGCAGGACTACATCTAAAAGAAATATTAAAGCATACCACGCCACCTAACCAAACCCTGAGTCAGATTCATTCAACTAAAGACCATGACTGCATGATATGTAGCACAAAGTCACAGATAGCCTCTGAAGTGAGCCCTCTGCTAATTACTACATGTCAGATAATCTTAATTCCCCCAAAATAAAAGTGCCTTCTGAGAAGCTCACCTATCAAGAACAGCTTAATTTTCAATCATGCACAAAAAAAAACATGTAGGAGAAAGGTTCCTTCTTAACTCTGTCACTAATAGAAATAAACGCTAGCACTTAAGACAGTGTGACCTCACTGCTGATTAAATGGAAGGTTGGCTTGTTAAAAGGTAGCTTTGTCAATATTCCAAATAACAGCAGTAGTGTTGAATATAACAATACTGGTAATATTGTAATTGTTCATGTATTTGGTTCATGGATAAAATTCAGCAATGGGGAGCAAGGTTGGCCTATACAGTTTATGTGTGCATGATGTGCAGTTGTAATGTTATAATTATAACTATGTGTAAGGTTTGTAGTTTCAACGCATGACCCATAACCCTAACCTGATAACGGAGAGCAGTAGCTTTGAGCATAAGTAACTTAAAGAAAAAAAATGTATATAAAGTATATAAATACACTAACATAAACACACAAATCCTAAACATGAATCTCTTATTATGCGTAAAACTTGTGGGCAGATATTTACACATATTACTCCTCTGTACCTGAGGAAAAACCAGTTCTGGCTAGTGTCAGTTTTTTAAAAATATATTTCAAAGGGAGTCTTTGTTGTGAGTCCTTGGCAAGAAGAAATCAGTTACAGTCTTCTGGACTGGATAACAGCATACATGCTGATCACACAAGTCAACATCTAATTACTATCTAAAAAATATTTTCATAATATCTTAATGATAATTAATTAATATTAATATATGAACAGATCAACATGTGACAAAAACAAGCACCCAGCACATGAGACGCACATCATCAGGTTGACATTGAACAGTCTGGTAAAAGCTTGTAAGGGGAACTTAAGTTGGTGGATCATATTTTTCCAAAGAATTAAACCATACAAGGTGAGCTTGTTTAACCCGAGCATCAAAGTCCTTTCAATGAAAAAGCTAGAAAATGGACTTTGAGTCAGGATTGTTTTGAGAAATGTGTTTGATGGAAGGTTTACATAAATAGAAATCCAAAGCATGGTGTCACCATTACTTCTTCTGGGTATTACAGGGTTTGGTGTAGAACTTGGTACTATTAAGAGTACCGAATTACGTTAAAGTAATCAGTGCAAAACTTAACATGTGTGATCGAGAGAGTAACTTAGAGTGTAAGTCACAGAGAGTCAGGGCAATGGCAAGCGGAAAGTGTGGTGACACTTTTCAAGCTCAATGCAGACAATACCTGGTTGAAACATTAAATACGGTATATCTAAAAGCGTATACTGTGTTTGCTAGCCTGGAGACCAAGTCCACCTGCAACATTAGCATGCCAGCAGCCAGCACTGAAGATGTTGAACCCATCTCTGGACTTTTTTGCGGGGGCCCTTTGTGTTTATTTTGATACAACAGGCGAAAATATGACAGGGAATCACTGGAGAGTGAGAGTGGTTGACAAGGGCCCAAAGCTGGTTATTGGTACCAAATTCCAGGTTCCAAATGTAAGCAGTACCCAAAACTACTGGGTACAAAAAATCCGGAAGACCATGAGGATCAGAGCCTGTCTGTCAAACCAGTGGCAGCTTCAGCGTTCCCTTACCTCCTCTCAGCCTCAGCACTTACAGCACATTAAAAATATATCACTGCTACAAGATATCCTGACAACACCATCTGTTCTCTGTTGGCCATGATGACGGCAAAACAGGTTAATGGTTAATTTACCGCTTTCTCATGATAGACAGACCCTTCCTGAACACACAGCGAACCTAGCCGCTGGTATTACAGCATCGGTGAATCATCTACTGTGGAGTCGCAGTCTGTCGGAGACATTCAGGGGCGCCACTTTCTGTCAGCGGATGAGGTATTTAGGCGAGGTGATTGCAACTGTTGTGTCTGTAACCCTGGGAAGGCTTCTCACCTCCTGGAACATGATGAGAGCTGACTCACGGGGTGGGAAAATGGCACCTGATAGTCATCTGTGAATTTATCACTTACCAACAAGGCAATTTGGGGATGCTGAGCTGTATAACTATGAAAAAGATCTCTCGATGGACTGCAGATCCGTTCAGCTACATTTCCGTATCTAGAGACACCCGCAGCTTAATTCAAATGAGGTTCCAACATGAAGAACCAGTGCCACGCATATTTAACTTAAGTATATGTCTTGCACCGTGACAACTCTGTCTTCATCACTATAACTTGGTTGGTCTGATAATTTTTTTTAGACATCCCTGCACGTTCATGCGTGCATGTGTAACGCACAGTTTTTCATTTTGCAGGTGTGAGGGAATTCCAGCCATTTATCCTGGTGATCCACATCCACAGCAAGACCGATGGTGCCAGATCAGAGGGCTAATGATGAGTTAACACTGCAAGGAGGGGAGCAATCTAGTATACCTGACATTTAGCGGCTCACGGCCGTAGTGGCAACGACGCATCAGAAACATAAAAGCAAGGCCAAGGTGCGAAGGGACAGAGAGGAGTAAAAGGGAGGCAATCCTCAAAGATGAGAATAAGTGGTTGTTAAGAGAGAGCAAATGGACACAACTGACAAATAGTACAATAGAGATGAGTGCTTCAGTGAGATACAGAGAGGGAGAGATGTTTTGTAGGAAGCTAACAAGAGAGAGTTCATGGAAGAGACAGTGGTCTTTGGAGACTTTTAAACAGGAGCTGACCATTCTTCCCTCTGCCAATAGAACCAGTGCTGTCCGCTGTCGCTACCATTATCTGCCATGTAAAGAAGGCTTATTGTGGTTAAGCACTGTTGCCTTCTGGGCCATATGAAAAGCCCCCGAAATCTTTCCAAATTCAAAGGATGGCAACAGCGTGAAACAAGGCTTTGACCAGCTATTCCAAGCTTGATTGCTTTTTTCCTTTTGTTTGCCTGTCAAAAGGTAATCCTGGTATTTTCCTCGTTTGAGATAAAGAAGTATCTGATCAGGAAAACCTCGTCAGCTTGCTTGAATTAAAAATGTGTCACAACAAATCCAGGGTGAGGTCACTATCTACAAATGCATTCCACATATCCTCACACACTCTGCGGTCAAGGGGGACTGCTGCCATTTACTCTATATGGCAGCAACACATGTACTTTCGGTATGGGGTGAGTTTTATGGGCTGGGCTCTTTGATTGAGGGAGTTTATTAAGGAAGAACTGTCGTGCACAAAACCTTGTGGATAGAAAAAAAATGAAATTAATAATAAGTAAGCACTTAGTGTAAAAACAATGACTGAACAGTAGAATGATACTGTATGTTTCAGACATGCTAAGAACCATGGTCTCTGAGAGTCGGATCCTAAACCTATTAAACCGCAACAGCTCGCGCCACGTGTGGACTTGGACGGCTTTCTGTAAGTAGATATGATGGTTCTGGAGTAACATTAATTATCATGTTCCAGGAACAACACCCACACAAGCTGCAAAGCTATAACACCATAACAGTGTGATTGGTCAGTTGCAATGAATGATGGACCTGGAACAACATTAATTTTGATGTTCTAGGAAAAACACCAACACATTAGATACACCCACATTAGACCTCTAGTCAGGTTGAAGCTGGGTGGAGCAATGCTTGGAAAATGTGATGATACAATACCCCACCACTTTGAATAGGAACAAAACTAATCAACTAATCAATCAATCCCAATATGTACACAACCACACCATGGATGTATATAAGAGCTGCATATAGAACCATCAATTAAGATATTGCAGCAAAAATTCCCCTGCCGCCCAAAAAGCATTTTTCCATAAGACCACCATTGTAAAATATACGTCTGGCTAAAAAAACTGGTCAGTTAGTACTCTTTTATATGTATGTCTATCCATAGCAAGGCGTTTGTGCAGCTGGGATTAAAAGTATGGATACTCAATTGACTACATACCCAGACATAACCGAAAAGCTAACTTTTTGCCGTATGTGCCAGGCCAGTTGAAGTAAATAGGCTTCAGCTTTGAGTGCAGTATCCAGTTCATGTAATACATCCATGGTCCACACAGACTTGAAAAGACATCAATTTAGGCAACATCAAAAAAAAAGGAAAAAAAAAGCGTTCAGAGGCTTTAACGCTAACTTTATCATGTTGGAAAGCAAAATCTCTGCAGTTCGACAAAACGCAGTCACTTGTCACCTGTCACTTGATCGCACATATCAACATGTCATTCAACTCTTGTTAGACAGACAGGAATGCCTCCAGGATATTGGTAATTGGAAGTTTTACTTCATTAAATTTTTCCAAAAAGGAAGTCAGACTTGGTTCATTTCTACATGGTCGGTATATGATGCAATAGTGCCCGAGGACTAGGGGTGTGTCTGGTGCTCAGTAGTGCGAGACAGGGTGAAAAACTTATGGACTAATTACATTTTTGAAGCCAGCTGCTCTGTTTCCTATAGTTTCTCTGACGCTGTTCCTCCCAAAATACGATTCACATTTCAAAATATGATGCCGTGTATATGCAGCTCAACCAACATTTGTATCTGCTGGTGTAACTTGGTTGGATTATGTAAGCCAAAGGACAAACGAGTGTGGAACATTGACCATCTAAATGTTTAAAAAAAAAACAACAACACGTGCTACATTATTAAAGATTGATAACTCCCACTCTTCCCCTTCCCCAAAATGCTCCATCTTTCCTCAGATCCAGGCAGAGACAAGCTTGTTTGCCCCAATGCAGTTTCCTTGTACAGCTGGCATGAATAAAGCATGTGAGGTGTACGACAAGGCCTATCCTCTGTGTCCAGTCACTTATCATTAGAGAGAGTGACACACACTAACTGCACTATGTCATAATTAGACAACACTCACTTCACTTGGAATCTGGAAGAATAACACATATGACAAGTTTCTACCGCAGGGTAAAACACAAGTGCTGGCTGCTGCATGGCTCTCTGCTACTGCAGCAGTATTTAAGGAAACTTAACTACAGTAGTGTTTTTTAAAAGCAGAAACAGTTGTTTGTTGAACTTATTTTCAATCCTGTGTGTTTCTAGAGTGCACTAACAAGTGTTTTAAATGTTAACCACAAAGTGGAGGACAGAAGTTGTGCAAAGAGTACAGTGTTCTTCCCGGAAAAGAATTTGCTTTGTAAACTAGAATGGCAAAAGTTTTTTTGGGCGATAGTGAATCACGTGTAGTTGTAATTACACGGTTTGGCCACTGCAAAAACTGACTTCAAGGCCTCCTGGGGGCTTTATTTAATGCTGTTGGCTTGACCAGAACTTCCTCTGCAAAGAAGAATGCTGGCCCAAGTCCCCACGAAGAGCACCGGGCTCTGAAGCCAGTTTTCATAGTGGCCAAACTGTGCAATTCCATCGTCACATGATGCACCACCACCCAAAAAAGACTTTTTCCCATAAGCTAACATTGTGAAAGAAGTGTCTGTAAAACATTGGATAAACCTTTTTGAGCGTCACAACCCACCGCAAAATGACTCGATACACTGTCTTAATTTGAGTAATTCGACCAATAACATTTGGTAAATCTAGAAGAAATATTGAATAATTAATTAGTGGAAGTCTGTAGTGCCCTTGCGTCTGATGCTCATCCAGGCATGTCATATGTCTGCAGATGCCAGGTGATAATACTCAAGAAGAGAGCTTGTTACATCGTCTACTTTATTTATTTATTTTTTGAGCACCAAAGTGTCACAGAAAGGCTAAATGGAGAGGCTAAATAGAAAAAGAAATTGCCCCTTTAAACGCCTGATTAATATCTGTTTTCTTAATTCAGTTTGTGAATCCAGCTATTTATTCATCTTTTTAAACTGCATTTTCAAAGAGATTTTTTAATTCCAGTATTTTATTATGAATTCATTAATTTATTGTAAATGTTTTACTTACTGAGTGTTAAATGTTGTTTTTGTAAATCCCTTTTTAATTTGAACTATTTATTGATGGATTTATATTTCATAAGTAAATCGATCTATAATTCCTCTTTTGATTGGCCATTAAAATATCAAATAATGAATTGATTTGTAATTTAGTCATTTTATTTAAAGATGAATACATTAATTTGTAAACAAATGTATCAATGCCTATTTTTATTATACAATTAGTTAAAAGCTTTATAACTGTTTCCATGACACTTGTGGTCCTCCATACAAAAACAGGAACAGCAGAACATCCTTACATTTGACATTTTTCTTTAATAAAATACATTAGTTTTTATTGACTATCTCATAAATACATTGTTTCAGCACTGTCACATTCATGCTGTCATGCACAGTGCAGCTGATTTGTCCTTTACGGAACAACAGCAGGTTTGCTTTGGCTCGGACCGTCAGTTCCTCAATCCCCAGCTGTGGCCGAGGCTTTCTATGGTGAGGGAAAGTGGCTAGCGACCTCTGATAACGACAGGTCTGGATAGATTCTGCAGGGCTACAACAGCAACACCTCATCCAGAATGTTTCACTGACAGACTTAGATATGCGCATGAAAATACACTTGCATACAATGCATAAACACACATGTCCAGCCCGAACTATTTACATTAAGTCTCAACACGAACAAGAATGGAAACCACTGATTCAACAAGGACAAAATCCTCAGTCTGACAGTCATTATATCAATGACAGCAGATCAAATATGATAAACACCTTTTAGTATAACATAATACGGTACAACAGCACCAAACTACAGCAACAAAAATGTCGATCAAGTCTCTTAAATAGTTCTAGAGCAAAATTATTTAGCTTTCACCTTAAAAAACATCTTCAGAATCATATTTATGGTACAGTGACTCAGGGTGAATGGACTCTCTGCCTTTGATGTGGCAAGTTTTGTTCGTAGTGTGAAGTTGTTGCAGAACTGGGATTTGTATTGATGATAG
Organism: Sparus aurata; assembly: GCF_900880675.1. Taxonomy (NCBI): domain Eukaryota; kingdom Metazoa; phylum Chordata; class Actinopteri; order Spariformes; family Sparidae; genus Sparus; species Sparus aurata. The sequence goes on along the minus strand of NC_044195.1, from coordinate 12,101,616 downwards.
TGGTGTTGCACTCACAATATGCAAATTCCTGCATAATGTTGCTTTAACAAAAGCTCAACATCAGAACCTTCATGTGTAACTTTTAAACTGAGAGTAAATTGCTACATTAAAGGTTTTTATTTTAGCTGCACACTGCACGCTTGCCTTTATTTTGAAAGGAGACCCTATGGAGTGTCCATAGTTCAACCATTAAGACTGAGGTTTGTTTCAATTTCTGCATGTCATCATTCTCTGTCATCACCTGCGTCATCATCAGTGATTGGTGTCTTATTTCGGTGTGAAACTCAGCTAATACTGTAAATGGCACACCAAAATGAGATCATGTTTCTTTCTGCAAGAAGACGCACGCACAGGAACTATTATACTAGCCCAGGTCTGAGTCTCTTCCTTCCAGGAAAGCTTCAGATTAACTGTGACTCAAATATCGTCTTTTGAAAAATTTCGGGCCGGATTATCAGCACAAAGAATGAAAACTGTCTCTTTCTCCCCGCTCTGCCTCTCCATCCGCTCTCTTTCTCCCTGATAGAATAGCACGCACACAGAGTACACAGTGTTTTCCGCTGAATAAACCACATGTGTCATCACAGAAGATCCAGTGTGTGATCAGCGGAGGGAGGCGAGAGGTACAGGGAAAGAAAAAAAAAAAAGAAAAAAAAACGTGGAAAGGTTAAGTGTACACAAAGATATTGACGAGTGACTCAGAGAGAAGAAAGAGAAGTGGAAAGCTGTCGGATAGTGAGGCATGACTAAACAGAGGGAGACAGGAAAGACGGGAAGGAGAAGAGAGGCAGGTATGTAGGTAGAGGGGTAGAGGTTGAGACGAAAGAGGGTTAAAACGAGTGGCACGGGCAGACAGACAGACAGAAAGACAGACAGACAGATGGACAGAGGTACAGTCGCGTGTCCCCTGTCCCCCTTGCGTCTAGTGCACTAATCAGCAACACAGTGTCCCCCTGGGTGACGTAAGCTCCTGCAGAACAGGACTCTGGATGTCAACAACCCACTGATCCCCTGCTTCCTGGTGAGAAACATCCACACACACAACACACACACACACACACACACACAGATGCGCAGGCACTCGAGCAGTCACTCACTCGCTCACTTTGCAGCATACACTCCCACACAGGGTAGCGCAGGGCAGTGTGGGGCTGGCATCAATACAGTATTATCAGGCCCATCAGGTGACAGGGCTATTCTTAGAGTTTCCATATGCACCAAAGAGGGGGTGGGGGGGCGGATAGAGAGGGGAAAAGAGAATGGGGCAGTGCATATGTGTGTGAGCGTAAGAGAAAGAGAGCTCAAAGTGATACAGGAGCCATGGGAGGGAAAGTATGATGGATGAGGGGAAAAGCTCCGAACTCACTAGTGCCACTAAAACGCTGAGTTAAAGGGGAGGTTTGTTCTGAGAGACACTGGTTGCTGCAATCATTGCTCCCGCTCATCCTGGCTGTAAAATAACTATCCCTAGGTCTAATACACTGTTGAAAATCAAGATATGGAGAGGAGGAATCATTAAAACAACCAAGAAACCGACTACATCGATCCATGCTTGACTTACACTCAAAGGCATTCACCAAAGTACCAAAAACTCAAGTCGAGACCAAATCTGTCACTGGGCACAACTGTTGCCTGCATAATTACTTGTAATTGGGACCAAGATATCTTTCCAAACATGTGAAACTGAATTAATAAGCATCTCGAGCGTACCGTGTTACGATATTACGAAATGTTCTTGGTTTTTCTGGTGAATCGACAAGCTTGGCAGTACAAAAAGTCGCACACATGCAAACGAGTTGAAAACGTTGCCTAGCCCGCACACTCACATGCCATCTAAGTACACTTGTACACGCAAAAGCACATGCATTCAGGGAAAAAAAAAAGGCACATACAGAGACAGAGAAGGAGAGAGAGGGATTAATGTAATATGCTCCATTAGACCGTGGTGTAGTGGATTCGCTGTGGGGAGAATCTGCACTGAAACAGATTCATCAGAGCTACAGTGCTCTAGTCTGGATGGATGCCATTTGTATCTGAAGGCAGAACCTCCCCGCCGCTATAACTCACAGAGCACGCACTCACATAAATACTGAAATGAAACGTGCCTTCTCAGACAAACTGCATGGCCACTGCAATTCGGTGTGGGACGCGGGCGAACACACACAGCAATACACCCGCATTCTCAAGTTACATAAAGCTCACCCGCACGCACGTATGCACTCACTCACTCACGCACTCACGCACAGGATATGAACGCAAAAAGTTTAATGGAAAACACTTATTTTGTTTTTGGTTTTTTCTTGTCTGCTCTCTGCTGCTCTCTGAAACATGCACTTGCAGTGGTAGCAAAGAGGAACCCCCCACCCTGCTGTGTGAGTGCTCCACCTTTGCCTGCACATGCTGGTGCCCCATGTAATATTGTGTTAATGTTAGAGGGCACTAAACTAAGCTAATCCGCATTGGTAACAGGGCACTTCACTTGCAAATATTTGACTTAAAGTGTTTAAAGTCAATCCATGATGAGAAAAAGATTCGACAACGTGCTGCAGCCGTCATTTTCCCAAAAATGGTTTCTGCCATTTTCAGTTGTTCTTATCACACTGATGTTCAAGTGTTAATTTTTGTTTTAGCATCGCATCTCATCTCATCTCATCTCATTTTCTTCCGCTTATCAATGAGGCTCGCGGGGGATGTGAGCGCATTTTATCCCCCCTTTTCAAGGGGTCGCGGGGTTTCTGGAGCCAATCCCAGTTTCTCTAGACCCTATAATCAGGGTGGCCAGTTTAAATGTCCACACACACACACACACACACACAGGTCATGCACACCAAACATGTTGCAGTTAGCCGACTGCTGGACACAACCAGTAGCTACCTATCAGTTTTTGATCTTATGCATTTGTTTGATTATAGGTGTTCAAGGATGTTCATAAAAAAATTACAGCAGTTTGGCTTTTTACCTTTTCCTCACACATTTCCATGCATCTCACAGCACATCCCATAATTTCTTGTGTATTTTGAAAAATTCTGTTGCACTACTTGCTAGTGGTAGATGATGAAAAGACGTGCCTTGGCCAAGATGTTCTACTTGGACTAATGGGAGCCTCAGTACATTTTCTAGTTGCCAACAGTCAGTGGCAATAAATCAGACGTCTGGGCCAAACACCCCCTTCTTCTTCAGTGATGGATGATGGGGAGACGAAGTTGATTTGGGTTCAAGACAAGTGGGCCATAATAAAACACAATTAGCTGTAATTAATTCTGTAATTTTTTCCGCTAAAACAAAAACATAAATAGACCATTATGAAAGAGGTTACAAATAACGTGAGGTGTTCAGAGAAATTTGCTGCCAATACGGTAATAGTACAGGCATGCCAAAAATAAGACAATCAATGTTTAAATAATTTTGGAGTAATTTCAGACTCCTGACCCGAAAGCCAAGATTTAGTTGGTTTCAACTAATTGGCAACCCTGTTGTTAGCATACACATGCTCAGTGTGACGTAATTGGTCTTGATCAGTAATAAGAACAGACATCGACCATTCACTGAGCCCAGTATATCTGTGTCGATGCTTTATCTTATTATCATGTTTTTACACATTTACAGCATTTCATATTAACATATTTTCTCAATAAGTTAAAGCTCCACTGGTTTCGCTCCTGCACAGCGGTTGCTATGTGTATCTGTACATACATGTGTAGACAGGTCTCTGTGCGCTGATAAAAGTCACCGCCGCCGTGTATCAGCTCTCCTGCTGTGTACATCTCATTTTATGCCGCTGTAATCACTGTAACCACTCAGTGCATAAACATAGTGAGTGTTCACTGGCTCTATCAAGACAATAAGGGAATATATTAGGAAAGGTAATCAAATTTATATGCCTGATGCTCGTGCCGGATGAATGAGGCATACTAACTCTTTTATTTTGCTGTTGACAAGGAAACAGAGCTTCAAGGGAACCCAGCTGACCACTGAAATGATTTAAATTCACGCTAAGTAAACAAGTCTCCATTATGGACAATCCACTCTTTATGTTATAAAATCCCTTTTTTTACCATGGTAATTTCACATAAATTTAGACCCCCGACACATCATGGTAGATTTTGAGTCACTGGAAATTCCTGCTGGATTTTATTGAAGCATTTTCACTACTGTACATGGGAACACAATCAATGGGATAAAAACTCAGCAGGACCATGATTCATACATGGTCAACACATGTACTTTAGCAATGGCAGACTTTCCATTCACAATTCAAAAGCCACGTATTACTGAACACTTTACTGTCTGTGCAGTTAAATCTGTTCCTTTTAAATGTCTTTTAATAAGTCATTCTGACCTGTTCAACTGTAGTATAATTACAGAACCAGCACCACTGAGGAATAATTGTTGTGCACTGCATACCACTATTGTTAGTTTAAACACACAGGATGTAATTTCTGTGGCTAGGGGTCCCACACTCAAAAGAATAACAAAAGACTGCATTGACGGCATTGTGTCCATCGTGTAGGAGCGTCATGATACTGAAAAACACATTGAACTTTTAATTCCGGTGATCGGTGAAAAGAACAATCAGCAATTCCACCAGTAACGTCAAAGTGGACATAGCTAGTTTACTGGTAGGCTGCAACTCAACTTCCAGACACTGTGCCCACTAAACCCCCTTTTCCCGTGAGCAGTCCGGCGTAATTTAGTTCGTTTGTTACACTCTGGAACTGTTATTAATGGTTTTCCATTGTCAAAAGTTGTGTATGGTACCAAGAGAACCATTGAGTGAATGGTCGAGCGAGAGTGGGCGATAGTGTGTGGTTAATCTGGCAGTAATGTACAGTACGAGTCTTGGTGTGTCAGTTCATAAATGCAGCAACTTAATGAAAGTAAAAACCAGTCTCCCCTGTTGTGTCCCAACTGCTGGATAAGTGAAAGCGGTCACCCTGAGGCCAGCTGGTATCAACACCAGCTACAGGTACGGAGGGTACAGTACACAGTGGAAATGCAAAGCAGATCTGGTGTTAAGGAAGAGTATGCAGGGATACTCTTCCTAAACAGTAAACAGTAAACAGTATCCAGGGATTCAAAGAGTACTGCACTAAAAGTACTTGAGATGACTCCAACAACATCACAGATGTGGGTTTTACTTTCTTTTTCAGAGATTTGTTTCGGCAAACGGTTTACTCGGGACAGATTTGAGAAACCCAACCCTGTAACAAACTGATTTCTATGTTTTGTTGTTTATTGTTGAATCCCTCAAGGGTGATATTTATTGGTTTTTACTCTGTAATTCATTATCTTTATTTTTGGTGAATCTCAATCGAACTTGCCAAACCATAGCATGTAAGAAGATACCAGGATAGAGTCAAGCACGTGTCGTAAAAGTTTCTATCTTTGTAAAGCAACATTATGGAACTGTAAATAAAAGATTATTGTGTTGTAACAGGGTGAATGGTGTCTCTGTCTCAGCCAGCCTACCCCAATCACTTGTTTCTGTGTTGTTTAACTTCATTGAGAGGGCAGGATCACAGTGTTACACACATTTTTACTTCAACATACAACTTTTCAACACATAACATTGTTATGACATAATGAGTTTTGTTTGTAGTCAGCAGCTACATTAGGTCTGACATATTGTTACACACCTGTGATTTCTGATCCAATCAGAAACTGTGGGGGGCACCAACTTGAACAAAATGCCAATTTCTACATACTATTGCTTTAAAGTGGAGTTTGTAAATTAAAATGATCTGTTGTTCTTTCCTTACTGTACAAAGTTCAAATAAAAAACAAAAACAAAAACTGAATTGTTTACTTAAAGCCCTGTACAGACTTTTCATTTAGTGTTGATTTTGGCGGCCCCGCTGGACGAAAGCGGTAGTGTTTTGCCGGAATGAAGACTGCATTTCCCATGAGCTCTAGCGCCCACTGTCGTGAAGACGTTTGTCTGGCCGGCGCGTGTAGATTTGTTTTGGAAACGTCGGAAAGACGACGGGACTTGCCTTGAAAACTTTTTTTTTTTAGCAGCTATCTGCAGCGTGCATATGGACGAGGTAATGTGTCTATTTGTATTTCTACTTAATATAATATGCCGCCGGTGAAACAAAGTAATGCTGCTGTTGCGCTGCAATTTCCCAGCTATATATATTAACCACAGTGCTACAGAGCTAGCGTTACAGCAAAGTCACAGTGATTGTGATGGATGTTTTGTTCTAAGTAAGAAACTGAATCATTTATAATGACAGAGGATATTACCGATGCATCGTTGCAGGTCGGCTGGGCTGATACACACAGCTGAAATGGATGCGTGATCTAAGACGTTTGTTGTCGTTTTCACGAGTGTAGTATCAAGAGCTAATCTAGTGGTAACGTTAGCCAGCTTTGTTGTAACAACATAAATTCATGTATTGCTATAAACTACGTCCCGCATTACATTTCATAAATGAAAAAAATTTACAAACCTGTCTAGGAGGAATCGGGCGAATTCTGGATCCGACCCTCCCTTCAAGCCCCGCAACTCTCTCCAACTCTGGAAGGAATCGCCAATGTTTATCCGTGTTTTAGCCCTAGCTCGATCGGATTCCCTCTTGGCCTTTCGTTGGTCTTCGGTTCGAATTCTCTTTCTTTTCTTTGTCTCATTATCAGCCATGACAAAAGTTTTAGCTCGGTTAGCACTGGCTAGCGTAGCAACAAAACAGCTATGCCATATCCTGAATGTCGTCAGTTCCGGTCTGACTGCCGTAAATCGTTTCGTCAGTGGTCCGACCCGACCAAGGCCTTTCAGAGGTATAGAATTAGACTACTTAGAAATTAGCGTATCTTCACGCTGATGGGCTCATTTGCTGTTGTAGGTAACAGAGACACATCAGCAGAAACCAGAGACTTTTGCATAACCAGTTAAAAACTCTGTACAGGGGCTTTAAATGGAAAAGTCTAATTGAATAAGAGATTTGGAGAATCATGACAACCTTACAAATGACAACTGATTACATTATAAAATAACTGATTTCTTTCGGGTTTGAATATTGTGTGAAACAATTGGGATAATTTAAGTACAAAATATAAATCAAAGGTCTTGTTTCTAGAAATTATAATGCAGAAATGCTAAATATCATGCCTATCATGTTTTGGGTTTTTAAATGTTATTTGTTTTTGTTTTAGTTTTTTGCCATGGTGACCATTAAGTTCCAGTTAGGCACTTTTTTTTAAGACAACAGCCCAACATCACAAATTACTTTTTGAATATACACAGGCAACTTGATCGCGATGCCCCAATTACCACTCCTGAAAAATGTAATCTTGCAAATGTATAAAACCATTTGTGATTACATGACATGAGATGACTTAATTTATGATATGAGTGGACGCTGAGTTTGAAAAACCTTCCCTCCATGTCATTGTGTTTACGAAGAAATAAATATGAATTAAATGACATGGCTTGCAACCTTACAGATACACAATACAATTGAGAAAAAAATACAACATGGGACTGCATGATATGATGGAGAGTCGAAGAGCCACGCTGCAGAGGAGACTGTAGCAGTCACTGACACAACAATACAAACACACACATGAAGAAGAACCAATGCTTTGCCTGTTACTGTACATGTGTCACTATATTCAATAATAGTTTAACTGCAGAACCACAAAACACATCATGTATGTGCTTAGAGCGGCCATCACTTCCTTAATGTTACTTAAAAGCCCGCTCTGCCATGTGTCCATACCCACAACAGGCAGCAGAAGTGCTTCCTGTTCCCTGTTCTAAAGAGGGAGGGAGGTTAAAACCATTACAAATTTAACAGGACAGAGTGCAAGCAACAGCTGCTGTACTGTATTCCACTGTACCAGGTCAGCACAGCCCACTGCGCACACACATGTGAACGCATACGATCATTCACTCCTCTCAGAACTTGCCATGAGTGCTTTATTAGAAAGCTTTGCTATATAGATGATGTATTTTCTGAATGGGAACAAATAGATCACTTTTAAGTGCTTGCTGTGGACAGCGTTCCTTACAGGATAACAGTTAGGCATTGAGACAGGTAAGGCAACAATGCAGAGCTCCATTCAGATTTAAAGGAAGCACATGTGAGAAGAGAGGGCACAGAATAAGCATAAAAAACTTAAAATAAGTGTACTGTATATCTCTTTCTCACACACACACACACACACACACACACACAAACACACACACACACACACACACACACACACAATAATTTTACCAGACTCTTTACACCTTCTATTATTTCCCAAGTACATACAAGTCTAGACTTGACTCCAGGAGGGAAACAATGGCACTCCAATTAGGAGTGTAAAGCAGAGGCAATGGGTTTGTGTGTGTGCATGCACAAACATGTGCGAGGGTGTGTGTGTGTGTGTGTGTGTGAGTAATATGTCGTGGGAGAGGTCTTTTGTTCCTGCAGGTCGCCCTGGGTGAGGCAGGACTCAAACAAAGGCATCGAGGTGTTGAATGAATCCCAGGTGATCACAGGTGGTTCACAGCTAAAATACACAGGTGGTATTACACAAAAGACACACACACACACAAGCAAACACAACTTACAAGTACTGCAAGCGTACATATTTTACAGATTTCAGAAAGGCCCACTTAACAGTTTGACTTCCTGCTTGTCGGCATTTCTCCAGTCACATACACACAGGTGCATGCAGCCAACACCTGCTGTACCTGTAGCTAGCCTTTTGCTGTGACAGCATTCATTGAGATAACTGAGCAGGGGGTTGATTATGTCGTATAGAAAAAGAAAAACAGAGGAGAGAAAAATAGTGGTCTGTAAAGGACAGAGAGTTCTTCTGAAAGAGAAAAAGTACAATCATCATATCATCAAAGCACCACCTCACTGCTCACGTCTCTGTGTGGGACTTCCAAGTCTGGGCATGCCATTCAGTTATCAGCTGAGCTGAAGTCGTGTCTCCCCAGCCTGACTGCCAACCAACAGCTTTAAACAAATGTAACATATTAGCTATATATATAAAAAAAAAAAAAAAAAAAAAAGCATTGGTTTTAAAACAGGAGCAGTGGCCTGGCTACTTCAAGGAGAATGTGGGACAGGGAAGGTGATGAGAAACAAGGCCAGAACAGCTCCATAGGTTGCGCACATCTTCCACATAAAAAAGCAGCCTGTCAAGTGACTGTTTGTCTGTGTTTGCTCCCCAATTTCCATCACATGCACTGTGCATCAATAAATAACACTATTCTGAGCCATGACTATTCCATTATGAATATTTCACTGTATTGTTTTTTTTAAATTACACACTGCTGAATAGTTAATGCTTTCCCAGCCCTAACCATGGCATCTGCACAAAAAGCCATTTAAGTCTAAACAACATGCAGAGCAGAGATTGAAGGGGCAAATAGTCACTTGGCCCCTCAACACAAGTTCACACAGAGTGTATGGTGTCGATTTTGTAATCTTTATGCAACCTCTGTGCCTCTTTCACTCCCGGGACCTATGACCTTGTTTTGTAATAGGACTCACAAGAGATGAAACAAACTATAACACTTAAAATGTAATGTCTCCATCAGCCTACTTTTAGGGTATAAAGTAAATAAACCATCAAAGTTATTAAAATGTAATATTCATTTTTGGGTTTATGTGTATTCTGTCTCTTTATGTTTCTGTGCATGTGTAGGAACCTAAAAATGGACACTAAGTAGAGCACTTAGTGTAGGCTCAGGCAGGAACGTGAAGTCATCAGCAACAAGATCAGCTGGTGTCACACTATGCAGCATCTCCCTGCGTACATCTAATGGAGAGCTGAATTTCTGCCCCCTTTGCTTAAAAGCTAGTCCATGAGCACCTGTAATTCAGTTTGTACTTATTGAAGCTTTCTTCCATTGGTCGTAAACAATGTGCTCATCCCTACTGGATATTTCAATGGTCAGCAACCTCCACTGCTTGGCAAGCTGAAGTATCAATGTAATTATGGCATCCACCTGTGCTTCCATGCATCGGCTCTGCCAGTGGCCTAAATTATTCCACTTCAAGAGAGCTTTTTCTCAAGGAAATGATCAGGTTTGTCCACATACCCCTTTGTTGTGCACCATTCGTAATATCAGACAGATCAGCACATATGCAGGAACACGCAATCCGATCTAGTTTATACCAATCCAGCAGTAACTCCAGCTCAGTTTTCATTCATAAAGTACAAATACAGTCAAAGTCCTAATAGGCAAGTCTCGCCACTCAGCATCCCTCTTGGCAACACCCCCAGGCATTTATTTTGGGCTAACAAGATCAACCCTGTATCTTAAGGAATGGGGAGAGAGCCACATTCAAATTTTAAATGGTTAGCAGGACGTTAGCCTGACATCTTCCATTTTCATGTTTCGATGTCTTTCTGCTCCCACAACAAATCAGTCGAAACTCTTGTAACGAATCTCAACTGTATGCTGGAATCACTGCAACAAGAGGATTGTCTTTAAGTGGCTCATCTTCTCTCTTATAAAATCCCTTTCAAAGTTATGTACGTGGGCAAGCACCAGCAAGGGTTTACCTTATTGTCGCTGCACCACCTTTTACTTCAGCAGTTACCAACATTAACACAAACATAGAATGCCAACTGGCATTAGCTTGATATCATTTTGAACATTTATGTCAGTCAAAGTTTATTCAAAGCATACAGCATTCACATCCATTGCCTGGAAGGATTAGCAATACTCGGCAGTGTGATTTATAGCCATGCTAGCAGCGCACCTCAAGAGATCGCAATGTCGGTCTGTCAGTCGGTCCACCACACTGGTCAACGCTGAAATATTCCTGAATGGATTTCTATTGAATGAATTGACAAAGTATTTTGTAAAGACAGAGAATTTAACCTTCTGACATTGGTGATCCCTTGACTTTTAGTTGGTTAGCCTATCACCATATCAGTCAAAGCCTGACACGATCTGATAGTTTGGTTTGTGACCAAATTCCGTCAATACTAATGACTCATTACATTACTGTGCAGTTATCACACTAAATGCTTTAAATAAAATAGTAAACAATATACCTGCTGCCAGACATCAGCATGTAAGCATTGACATTGTGAGACTGGTAGCATGTTGACATTAGCTTTCTTGATTCAGAGTAAGGATGAGGGTTTTTCTCCTTTTTTGCCCTGCCAAATAGATGGCTTGGAGTAGAAAAGTTTTTCAGATACCAATTCAGCAAGGTCAGGGTTTTTTTGCAACTATGACAGTAATTTTGACCTAATATTCACCATCCAAGGGGATGACAAACAGCAACGAGACCATAAATCTTCCCTTCAGGCTTCCCCTTCAGAGTAACCTGCAGAAATTGTTATGTAGTGAAGCTCAGAGCAATGGCTGTATGAAGCACATCATATCTATTGCCTTAACATGTTGTCTTGCACTATATATCACGTTGTGCCATAGGGCAATAAGATTGGGTCTGGACATATGGCCTCTATTGCCTGTATGATATACTGAACCATAAAAAGGGCCATGATCCTTCGCTCACCATGACATAATGTGGATAAACCAGCGAGCTTGACACATCAGACCATCCATGCAACATACATCAGTCACACTCAAATTTTAATGGGCCACAAATACCTTGTGTTGTGTCACTGAATTAAACAATGAGACAGTTTCAGTGTGTCAGCTAATACTTACAAACATGGCCTGACAGTGTCTGACATATTTACGACAAACGTAATGGCAAGGTAGAGCTATAAAAATCCCTCAAAAGGTCGTCAAAATTCACCTCACCACATTTTAAATAGTTTACATTTTGTAGCAATCACATGCCACCACACTATTGCAGAAACTACCAAACCTACTTGCTAAATGACAACATGGATATTTGGTGCCGCACTGCATCGATGGCTTTTTTGCTTATGTGGTCATTTCACTACAATACCATTAACCCTCAGGTGTCCTGTCACCCACTTCCTCCATTATAAATAGAGTATATATAATGGTGTTCGGTTGTCTGTTCCTCAATCTATTTTTATCCTGGCACTTCTAATAAGATCAGCTCAAAACACATATTAATATAGAGCATCTGAGAAGGCAGTTTTCTGAAGAGCTCAGCAACAAGGAGTGGCATGGCGCAGAGTGTATATGACACAAGGACCTTGGTGCTTCGCTGAGTGTCCTTGTCAGTTACTCTTACCTTTCCTCACCATCAATGTTGCTGCCAACATCTCACATCAATTGGGTAATCAAATAAGGACTAGTGCGAATCAGTAAATCTGACAACTGGATTTAGCGAGGACACGTGTCAACGAGTGTGCCACAAACACAGCGACACACGTATGAACTGAGATTGTTTGTAATAACGTTAAGTGACGAGCATCTTGCACCGCCACTGCCAGTATCTATGCTGTAAGGTTTTCGAGAGGAAAAATTACAAACTTTGATATAATACTATTACTGAGGAGATTGCCGACAACTCTTTGCTCATTTTAAATCATCACTGTCAGAAATTTTGCATCAGTTATTGTAGTCTTGGAAATAGTGAAGAAAAAATCCCCAAATCTACATAAGCCCAACAAAGTGAGATTAGTTTGTTGAAAACATTTCTGGTTAATATAAAATATCTGCAAAGTTACAAGTCCAAAGTCCAAAACAAACGGAATTATTCTCACAGCTTCACCTCCAGCTAGGTGATGCTGGCACCAACTGAATATACCTCGTTGTGTGCTGTTGTTGTACAAAGATGTGTAAGGTGCAATCAAAGCAGTCGATAAACATATATTGAATTACTGTGTGTATGTATTTATGGACTACTTGGCCAAGGGACAGTTACCATACAAACGCAAGAATGGATTGATAGCAGACTTCAAGCTTGGGAGTTGTACGTTTTGCCGTGTTTTATGTTGTTTAACCTGAATTTAGTGTTAGCATGTTGCACCCTAATGGGGCTACTCCAAGTCTGGGGCAGTGTTGGACCAATACTTAAATACTGAGGGACAGTCAAGAGAAACAGTGGGAACTTTAAGCTTCATTTGAAGCCAGCTAAATTAATTAAAGTAGTCGATTGGGAGCTGGTAACTGTTTTTCATGTTGCTTGCTGTGTGATTAAAGAGAAGCATTAGAAGAGTTAGCTTTGTTATAACACAGAAGCTAGGTGTTTTCTGCATCTGTTGTATGCTGCATGCTGCTGCGTGGGAATTTATTTGATAGACATGAACTGAAGATAGAGTTGCACCTAGCAGTTAGCTTTCTCAGACCATAAAGCTGGAACATCACTGAGGGTAATAATATGCATCAGTTCCTGCTGGAACATTTGCAGAGGTTTTGGTTTAGAAGCCAGTGGTTATTGTGGTTATACTCATTGTAGAAGTGCAGCTAGACTGGTTATAGTAATTCCATGGCAGCAAAAACAGACAAGTGAGCTGATGCCAACACGGTGGATGGTGCCTTTTCGGGCCTGTGAAAGCTCACCAATCGGAGCAGACTGGGATTTTTGGGAGGGGCGCCTTAAGGACAGTGGCACTTAAACTTAACATCTGAGGGAGAGTGTGAATGCTAGTGATGCAGCAATGTACAATTAGTTGAAAGTAATGTGTTTTGGAACATTAAAGCATGTAAACCTATTTTAACAGACCTCCCAAATAGAAGTGTTAACCTAAGAATGAGCATAATACAGCCTCTATAAATTGTATTAATGGTAATGGAGCAGTTCGTTGTGTCAGTCGAGAGAATGGCACTTGTGTATTTGACAACGCGTTCACTTTGATTTTAAGGCGATACACAACTCAAGCTGCTGGAGAATCAAATTTCATTATTAACCTTATTATCTTTCAGAAAAAAATTCTATGCTGCTCTACACAAAAGGGACAAAACAATTTGGCACAGATTATCTGCCTTGCATGGAACTTGTCTCCTTTTTCCAACAGTCTGTCTGTCTGGAACAAAATGCGATGACTTTCCATTTTTTCAGATCCAACAGTGGCGACGGCTCAGCTTCACTGTCAATGCTCATTCTGTTATAAAGTCTCGGATCTGACATATTTTGCTCTTGCTCGCATCGATCCACAATTGTCGTACATCCCTACTCCAACTCTATTCTCACTGCTCAAAAAGACTGCTGATCTGGTTAGCGAGAAATGCCTACACCCGTCTGCTGTCGCAACCTCCTTTGTCGGTGTCAACAGAATCTAGAGTTACTGGGGAGATTTTAGGAGACCTTTTCTTGCTGCCGTGTCGAGTTGGAGGGCACTGGGAGGACATTTGGCCCCCATCAACAAGACTTTGGCATGCAAAAGATCAGTCCTTCTCAGTCTGAAAGGATCAGATTTTACTGACAGGTCATTTTGGAGCAGGTCTAGGGGAGCTGATGTTTCCCTTGTAGGGAAAAGTGATACAGCAGAGGAGGAGAAAAAGGAAATAAGTGCACCACAAAGAGATAAGAGGGAGATAAAGAGACCATCGCCGAGGCCACGGAGGATTAGACTGTTGTTCTTATAAGGCAAAGAACCATCTCAAAGTAGCATTCAAATACCCAATGCTGCAGTCAACTGCAAATACACACCAAGCCAGAGCTAACACACATGGACAGGAAACCAAGAGAGAGTTAACAGTCGACTTCATCAACAGTGTGTCTGTTGACATTTGTTCTAGTAACATGTAAGCATGTAGACATCTTTCAGTTTTGCTCCAAGAGAGACAAGTGAACAATGAACTCGCTGAATGACCAAGAGGGACAGATGCACAGTCAGATCAATCAATTACAGGAGTTGGTTAGGGAAGAAGCCAATAAAACACACCAATAGACAAAAACAAGCACAAACCACATCACAGAACAAGCTCAACTCAAGCTTAAAAAAACTCATGGTGCCAAAACTATATCGTCTGGCTCATGTTTCCATGTTACGACTGACAACAAATCGAGTAAACATCTGCAGACGCTTCATTTCTAAAGCACACAGTTACACAGAATAACATAACCATCAAAAAGAGTTTAGTTTCCGTTTCAGTCACTCCAGGGTCAATCTGCTCCGACACAGAAACACACACCAAACACCCCCAAAACAAGACATGGAATTCTAAATAACTAGGTGTTGACAATTACCATGATATTCAAATGAAATATTGATATTGTTTTAATAATAGACATATATTAATGAAGTGTAAATCATCCAGCTTGTCTGATATTCTTTCTGTTTCTTTCTGTTCTTACTTTTTTATTGTAGCCGGTGGTAATGTACCTTAACACTGGTTGCCAACCGCCATACAATGGAGAAGAAGAAAAAACTGCTCTGAAATTTAACTGTTAGCTCGCCAGTGTGTCACATGGATCTGTATCAACTATCCAGTTGGGTAGCATGCAATGTGCAACTGGTCAGCACACTTCTTTACTGATCACCAAATCGGTGTATTATGAAAGGACACTTAGTGACACAGCACTGCCAAGTAGGGGTATGTCATATCATTTTGTTGCCTATGATACTAGTGTCATTTTCTTTATATGATAAAATAATCTGTATCGTGTTGATTGTAATACTCTGGCTTATTGATGTAATGACACACAACAACAAGGCTGAAGGCATGGCTGAAAGAAAAAATAACATTAGCTATGTTTCAAATTAACTGTGAGTGAAAGTGATAAAAGTGAATTTGAAGCCAATTTACAAAATGTCACAAAATTAAATAAAAAAACAGGAAAATGTGAATTAGGCATGCTTCCATTAACTGGTTTGGAGCAAATAAACCAGGCTATATTTTTTCAGAAGTTATTGGCTTAGGCTATTTGATGTATGGCTGTAATAAATAGACCAAAGGAAGTGCGGGTCACGAAATGGAAGCAAAACCAGTTGCCAACTGACATTAATATTAGAACGGCGATGATGCTCAGTTTGACCTTTTTCAAATTTATATGTGCTATAACTTTGTTGAATAATAAATTACAATGCGGCTGGTGCCTGACTTTTCTTAAAAGTGTCTGTATTTCAATTACTTGTTTCAGACAGGACAGGACACAGACGGTCACAGAGACCTCACAGATTTTGCCGTGGTTAATTTGACACTATTTTGCACGGTTGGAGGTGCATCTTGGTTGCTTGGCAACTGTCATTGGCAGCTATCAGCTCCCACTATGCTGCCCCTGCGTTGAACAGCTTCTTTGAGGAACCATAACGTAGGGGAGACTGGGGAGTGTGTGTGTGTGTGTGTGGGGGGGGGGGCAAAAACCACCTCAAGCAAGCATAAAAACTTTTTTGCAAAACTGAAGAGGTATTTTCAAATTTCGCTGTTTCCACTGACCTTTTGTTATGTGTTCTTCAATAAAAAACAATGCGTTAGTTGATGATACATGGCTGCTGAGAACCGGCCTCATTGTAGAGGGTCCAGGTCCAAAAAATGGGAGGTGTCAGTATTGGTTTGGCTAAAACCACTGATGTACAACAAACCACAGTAATATGTACACAGTGCAAGAACAACAAAAGGGGGCAATACAACAAAATAATGTGACCACCCAAGGCAGAAGAACTCAGTTGAATACAGGGAGATCATAAAGTCACAAGGTCAGCTCAGCAGCTACTGTGTGTTCAAAAAATATTACTCAAGATTTTGTTATATTGTCAAGAATATCATCACTGCTGACAAACCTTGAAATTTCATGACATTACTTTAGGGCTAATATCCCCCAGCCTTACTGCCAAGCAATTATTATGTTGATCACATATGTCAGCTGAAAGAACTCCATGAAACCATCCTGTGACAACATTCATTTACCTGGAGAATCATTTATATTCTATGACATTTCACAAGTGATTGCCCCCCTCCATACTGTATCCATCACTGTTCGTACTCCAGTGATTTCAGAGGACTCTCCACTTTATTATGAGAGGGATCAAGCGGGTGATAGCCACATTTGCACACAACTGTATTGACAGCGGGGTTTAAACACAGCTCTCACTTTACACCACCAGCAGGTCGCTGGTCTCTGGTGAGAATTTGATTCTTTGCTTCATTGATCATTGACAAAGATTCCTCTTTCTGTCAAACTGTCGTGTGATTTTCAGCAGCAGAGGAAAATCACTCCTCACCTTTCCTCACTAATTTGCCTCCTTCTTCTCTACTGGGAAAACTCAACACCTATCTCTTACCTCTCCATCAATGTTTTTCTAAATTTAGCCCTCCTCATCCACACATTGAGGATCACATGCTGGTATTTTACACCTAAAGCAATAGTTATCTTTCAGTAGATTTCATTGTTTCTATTATCATTGATTTACTCTCAGTGGATTATGCATTATTCCATGAATGAAACATCTAATATGTGGTAACTTTATCTTACAAATCAATACATCTGGTGAGCAATAGTATAGTATTGCCCACTATGAGTGCTTGAATGCTTGCTTCTTTATTGATTTCCTCGGAAATAGTGAGGAGGTTATACCACAAAGAGGAATAGCACCGGGAGGTCAGATAATTAGGTCAGCACTGTAATGTTATACCCTGTGACTCTAAGACAAACCTCAAAGTTTCAGTTAGAGTGAGTATAAAGAGAAAAACTAAGAGGGATAGATGGCTCTGATTTCATCTATTACACCACATATCCCAACACTAGATATAAGCATACTTGTAATGATAAACATATTAACTACGTACTAGCATTAGAGGTCCTGACAAACTCACTGAGGATGTTTTATGTCTGCATGTGGTTTGAAGATATGCTGAGCTTAGTTAAAGTCACCAATGCCTCCTTGTTTAATGTCTCCTGTCTGGCCCAGTGTTAGTTTTCTGGGGTCATGGGTCATCTCAAGTTGTGAATAAATTCACCTGATCATGCCTTCTTCCATACCGTAACCATCTATAGACTAACCATCTACAATCGATCGGTGAAGCCTGATGGCGGTCATGCTCTGCATGGAGTGAAAGTGCTTGCCTGAGAGGCCCAGCTCAGGGCATAAAAGACGAAAACAGAATTTAACATTTTCCTCAGTTCTTTACTCATTTACACACAACTTCACAAGGAATACGTTGTTTTTCATGATTTCGATGATGCATGACATTCAGATGATGGATCAACATTACTTATGGCTGCTCCCTAACCCATCACAACGGAACAACATGATACTGATGCAAACAAGCTTTAATAAAATAAGTGAATTTGTTTAAATTGATTTCTCTTGGATATGTAGACCTGCTAGCACATTTTTTAGCAGGTCTACATATCCTATAGAAATTTGATTTCACTTCTGAAAACTGCACCAATGACATTAAGCGTAACTCCACCAGTTTCACACATTGAAATGTGTTTACAGGTTACACATGAAGCTTTTTTGTGGCTGATCTGATGTCACTCAGTGGCTAAGTCATATTGTGATTAATGTAGGCACCAGGTTTTAAAAGGCAATCTATTGGTGTAGCTTTGCACTTGGACTCATTATGGACAGTTTAAAAACAAATGATCCAAACCGATACAGCTGAACCACCAATTTTGCCTATTTTTTATTCCACACAGCCTTCTTCACTCTCAAAACCTGGCACTACCACTGAGTGAAATCATTAGAGGCAATTTCTCAGATTCCCTGCAGCAGTAGTTCTCCCCAAGACCTGTAAACACACTTTAATGTGTAAAACTGGTGGAGTTATCCTTTATGTACAAAGGAGTTTTTTGGCTCTGGGAAAGACAGAATTCCATGAACAAACCCACTTGGATTTATGTAGAAATTTGGCAAATGACTTAATGTAATCACACACTGTTCACCTTTCCTCCCCTGTCTTTATGGCCACTGCTGCAAATCCATATTGTTCCAGGCAGCTCCTTTTACCCAAGATTTTAAAAAGACACACACAAAAAATCAATACAGCTGATCAGTCACAGATGGTCACACTGGTCATGAATCATAAATTTGTCGTGTCACACAATACAACATTACTGTGTTAATCAGATCCTGTGATGGAGCCATGGAGGGAAGGGAAGGGAAGGGAAGGGAAGGCGAGAAGGAGAAAATGAGCCACATATTTCTGTAAGCTAAGGTCTGAGAGTATAATTACTCAGCAAAAACCGTAAAAGGATTTCACTTTCACAGCTTCAGCAGGGGTCCTTGGTTATTGCCTGAGCAAGTCACTGTGAAGCACCTTGGCCAGGCCTCTATGTTTCTCTCTTTCACTATGATGTTCATACAGCATTATGACACACTCCCATATCACACTGCAAAGCCGTCCTCATGTAGGGAGATTGCTACAGGCTGAGGGACCTTCATTAAAGCACCATGTAGGCCCCTAATGAGGCAGTAGAGAAAAACATCCATTACACTGAGGAGCTTCTCACAAAAGCAAATCCAGACAATTACATTTACTGGGAAAATGATGTGGACAAAACATACATCAAGCTCATGAACACAAAAAAGAAGAACAAGCAACATGAGCATTAGGTGTTTCAGCAAAGGCCAAAGCTCCCCCTCCTCCCCCCTTATTTGTTTATTTTTTATTGTCCATGTACTAGCTGTATGTCTATGTCTGTGTAAGTACACTGAGAGCAATATAGAATACAACACATACTTGACCAATGTCCTAAATCAACCATAGCCCAATCTTTCCCTAAACCTATCACGTCATTCTTGTGCCTAAACTCAAACAAACCTTAAAGCAGCTACAAGAAATTGTCATTTTTGTGTTGATGTGGTCAAAAGAGCTATGAGAACCACCACCTCCTGTTGCAAAGATCCTGAGATCGCACGCAAAGTATTTGGACAGCTGTTTGCAGGAGTGTATGGGGATGTGTCTATCTGAGGCTACGTCTGAGGCAAGATAATACATCTACAGAGCTTGTAGGAAGGTGCTTTAATTTTATTTTTGTGCCGTATGTTAAACGGAAACTGTTTCACAACAAGTTAAAAAACTCCTTGTAGGATGTTTAACCATCGTGGAGCCACCTCGTTCAACTGAATGATTTTTCAACAGCGATTTGTGACTGACAGATGGTGTCAGATCACAAAACACTTCTATGTGTCATTGGAGAGCGCTTGGACAAACAGTGCATTTTGTAGTCTAATGTGAAGGACTTGCTGGCATAAAAAACAACGCCCCTTAATTCCCATTCATTTTTGTTATCTCATTCTCTGAATAAAACGACAGCTCGTATTTCATTCCCATACCCTTACCTTCTATTTTTACAACAAATCAAGACGGTGAGGAATTTTCCTGACCATAACAAATCACAAAAAGCAGACCACATAACCTAACAATATATCTCCACATATTTGCACAATTCCCTCTTAAATGCACATGTAATTAGGAGTGCGATGCACACAAAACAGGGATTCATGCCAAAGCAGCACAATTTACAGGTGCTTGTCTAACACTCGCTCTCCCATTCTCTCTTACTTTTTTCAGCTTATTTAACACCTGCAGAGTAAATATTGTCATTTTTGAACAAAGAAAGCGTTCAGAAGAAGTAACAAAGCTATATTGATGGGAAAATGTTGGCCAATTTGGGCGCCAAACGTCCCACTTCCCACTTGTATACAAGCAACACGGGCATGAATCTGTCCTCACCTCACATCTGGCAAGCTGTCTCACTTTTAAATACACCGCACTTTCATTTGTTAATACGCTGGGATGTTTCAGCATTCATTTCGAGCTGTTGCGCAACTCTTCTACCAAATAAACACAAAGAGAAGTCAGAGAGGAGAGGTTCTATTGAGAGCATCACAAAAGACAGCCGTGATGTTTGGCCTTGGAACTCGTGGATCGTGACTGTGTTGCTACAAGAGCAGGTCTGTCAAAGTGACTGCTTAATGAGCCATTATCAAAGAGCAACTCTAGCTGAGGCCTGACTGCGGGCTAGCTTAATGCGAGTTGTGTAGGTCTGTCCGGGTTTCAGAGCTTCGGGTCTCTGGGTGCCTCTCGTGGACATGTTCTCATGTCGATAAACATGTGAGAACAGAGCTGACAGACCACATGACTACTTCAGACTGCACTCCACAGCAATGTAGGAGAAGAGAAGAGAAGAGAAGAGAAGAGAAGAGAAGAGAAGAGAAGAGAAGAGAAGAAATCCACAGCCATGCATCAATCCACTTGGCCTCAAAAAGGTTCATATTTTATTCAGGACAAATAATACGAAATAAACTCCAGAAGCATTGCATACATAATGAAATTACCTCATCCTCTTTGGCATGCTGCTGCATAAAAAATAATTGGGAGAGTGAACCACACACACATAGACATGCAAATATACTCTCACACATGCATGCGCGCGCGCACACACACACACATGCACACACACACTACAAAGTGTGACCTTCAGGTTTGATCATCTGCAATGCAGTGATTAGTTTTATTGGTGTGGAAGCAGACTGCATTGATAAGACTTCTCCCCTGCTCATATGGAGTTCACTTGATCTGGGCTTTTTTATATTGTATATTTATTTATGTTATATTTATATCAATGAAGTTATCTGATAAATAAAATAAGTAAGTAAGTTCAATGTCGGGTACTGCCATGGCGTCGACACAGTTGGTTCACTTTACAAGAGTTGGAACAGATCTGATTTAATATCACATCACATACTAAATCAGACTCCACAGTCATGGGCAGTCTTTGAAATTCCTCTATAACACTGAACCCATGTATAGAAATCTACTGTCTAGTAGATGATAATGCATTGCTGTGCATTTCATTTGTTAAATTTTATAAAAAACATTAAAGGAGTTATTATGGTGATGCTCTCCGACACCTGTTTGTGTGTGAAGCCCAAGTCAAACACTGACACTCTGGGTTTCCCAACTCATCATAAACTGAAACTATGTGATGGTGGCCGAACTGTCCTATCATCCCAAAGCGTCTGTTTTTGAGAAGTGTGTATATCTTTTTGTTCCTACAGTTGCTGGAAGGCTGTTTTCACATTCATCACTGAGAGTAAAAGTTTTTTTTTTCTGCGTTCATTACACATCTGATTTTATGAGGAGGAGCGTGATTTGTGACACCACAAACTGCTTGGAAGCCAATCTGGGTTCCATAGGCAGCATACACAAGTCTGATGAGGAAACCTGAAGCATCGAGTGCCCATACACTGAGAACGGACTTTACAGAAAGGAGGCATCTTGTGTCCGGCAGACAAACTTGTGAAATGAAAACATTTGCATATTCATTAATTCTGGAATTTTAATGAGGAAGAAATCATAGGTGCTATTTTAGGGATTTAAATGTGAATATTTTACTGTTGTTCTGCTAGCACATGTAAGACACATTTGAGATTTTTTATATATGCCTGAATACATGTGTAGAGGGAGCTTTAACTTACAATTGAAATAATTTTCTGCGGAATACATTTAACTTGAATACATTTTTGATTGTTTTTATTCTTTTGATAAGAAGTGGTGTAGTTTGTGTCATTTACAGCAGCCTCATCACTACACATTTACACTCACCCATAACTGCTTAACCATAACTTAAGCTCACCCGATATGTGATCTGCATCAAATAGAGTTCACTCATAGACACCAGCCAACTAAATACGGACGTTTTTTTCATCAAGATCCATGCATCATTCCCTCAATAATGTCAATGTGAAAAAAAATGAATAAATAACACAATGTTTTGGAAGGTGAGAAAACAAATCCCGAATGCGTCCCTTTATCCAGATCCACACCAAAAGTTCATGAGGTCTATTCTAAGCCGAGGGCTATCCTCCATACAAGTTTCATAGAAAATCTATTCTATGGTTTTTGTGTGATCCTGCTGAGAAACCAGCCAACCAACTAACCAACAAACTTGCTTACAGAGAAAAAAAAAACATAAAGTAAAGAACACTGGTATCTGTGTCAGTGTTGGTATCACCAGACATCCAAACTCAGGTATCTCAATTAGATCAGACCTGATAAAAGTGCATGGGTGCATCTTTAGGGCAAGGTGTTGTGTAGTTTGTAATTACATCAAGACGTTTATCCAAAAGCTCTCTCTGGGACTTACCACGCTCTCCTTCAGCCTTTAGTGCCTTGCGTACTTGCCGCTCCACAATCTTAACAAAAGACGTTGTCTCCATATCTGTCGGTAAAAGCCTATACATCATGCTTGATTTGTCTCAGCGATCTCTGACCCTAAATTGAATGTCATTTAGTAACAAAAAATATCCTTTGCGCTGCTGCTCAGGTTTTCACACCCCTCATGATGTCCCACAGAGCTTGACACAACCTTTTTAACCCTATCACACACCAGCAGGGGCACCTTACCTCAACCCCCCTCACACACGTCTCCCTTGTCACCCCTTTTATGAAAACCATCTCCCAGCCAGAACCATTCCAACATGCAGATAACCATATCCCACAGATAGTGCTGACACTTTCTCAGCTGGCCGGAGGTAGCCGACCAGAAATGTCAAGTGCTGTCATGTCATGGCCAAATGGTGTCGGTGAAATGGCAACTTATATAATGGCCTTGTGGCATGGGGCAGCAAGTGAGACTGTGCATCGAGTCCCTAAACAAAATAAGGTCTCTGGCAGATATTGTGTGTCTGGTTTAGCTACATGTTGTTTGTACAGAAGCGTTTCAGCTTCCACTCTGTCCCCCGGTGCAGTATCTGTCTGGTCTCTGACACAGTGTACCTGAGTGCTCCACCGTCTCCAGCCTAGTGTACATAACTGAAAACAACTGGCCTTTCTGCGCAGAGAAAGCCGAGCACCCACCACCGCAAACAGGTTACTTAGTCACTGCCCGTCCCATCATCCCTTCTCCTTCTCCCTCGCTCACTGTCTGAATAAAGGACAACAGCCACAGGGGGGAGTGCAGGGGGGTAGGGAATGGTGGGGGGCTGCCTAAAACGTTGGGAATTGAACTTCAAGATGGCGATGTGCAAGAGGCAACAACAAGTACGAAAATACAAGAACCTCCAAAAGGTCATAAAACATGTTGATAAAGCTGTGTGAGCACCCAGGATGAAAAAAAAAACAAGAAGGCGACAAAGTGTTTGCTGGATGTGATGAATGAGATGGAAGCTGTGGGGCTAATACCATTTTTTTCTTTCTCTTTTCTTTCATCCTTTTTTTTTTTTTTTTTTTTTTTTTTTTACAGCAAAACTGTTTGGAAGTGTTCCACCGCTCCAAAACAATGTACACAAAAATGAATGCATACAGAGAGGGAGAGAGAGAGAGAGAGAGAGAGAGAGAGAGGAATGGAGGGAGCAAGAGAAAGAGAGAGAGAGAGAGAGAGAGAGAGAGAGAGAGAGAGAGAGAGAGAGAGAGAGAGAGCAGGAGGAAGACAGAGGCAGCAGCAGCACAATGCTGCCTGCTGCACTGCAGCAAAAATCTACACAGCATACCATAGCCACCACACAACCTCCAGCACTGCACACAGCAGACCCCTGTACAGAGGGAGAGGAGTGATAGAGACAGAGTGAGGTTGACTATGACCGTCTGTATGTATGTGTGTGTGTGTGTGTGTGTGTGTGTGTGTGTGTGTGTGTCTTTGTGTGCGTGTGTGCGTGCGTGCGTGCGTGCGTGCGTGTAACACAAGACAACTGAATGACAAAAGAGAAAGCACAATCTTATTTTGGTTTTTCTGAGACATTCAACAAATACGATGAATCACTCACATCAATCAAAAACCAAGAGAGCTTTGTTTATGTCTCTGTAAAATGGGCATGAAACACAGCTAAACAAAGTCTGTGAGACCCAACTGTTACGAAGCCACAGCTAAAGGAAGTGGGCATTCAGACTGTAAATAGGCCTGAATTAAGAGATCAGGTAGAATATTATCAAGGAAGCCCCATTTTAGTAAAATATCCATGCATTTGATGGCTTATCAGAAGCTAAACGATGGCACAGCAGTATAATAGTATGATGAAGGATTTTACTGCGCTGGAAAGTTATCAAGGCAGCAATAATTCGATTTTTCATTCCAATGATTGCAAGGGAAACGGTGTAAATATAGGGTTACAAAATACTCTACCAGGAAAGAGTGCTTTTACGTGTTTGACTGGCAAGCGCAGCACCTTGACGTCAATGTTTGCAATGAGCCAGGTTCAACTTGTCTTTCGTTGCAGGGGGCGCCCTCTGCCCCCCCGCTGCGTCAGACAAACTGGCCTCCTTTAAATGTATGAGAGGGCTGCGATTTTCTCGCGTGGCTTAAATTGTTGGGCAGTCGACAGCCTTCAGCAGAGACTTCTCAAATCTGGACCAAACAAATTGTAGCCAAGGAAAAGAAAAGAACACCATCAACCACTGGACATCTGTCTCTAAAACTCCACGTGAGAGCAATTTGGCACTGGACAGACGATGCTGAGCGGCTAGAAAGACTGAAGCGACACTAACCTGGACATTGAGACACAAGAGGTGCAGACCAGAGCAACAATGCTACCCTGCGGACTGTGAAAGCAAATAAGGACCAAGTTCACTCCCAAATAAAATATAAATGCCAAGAACTCAACACACTCCTAAGTTAAACCTAAATACAATAATTACTTCACAGTATGAAACCACACTAAGCTCCCTTCCAAATCTGACTCCTGTTTATTTTTTATTCATGTTTTTTTTTTTTTTTCTTGTATTGTTCTCACCATTCCCTTTGTTTTCAGCCAGTAAATGATATGTGCAGAGTGAGTCAGAGAGAGAGAGAGAAGGAGTCCTTGCTTATCCCATCAGTAGGGAGCACAGTCTGATGATGGACAATAGCAATAAATGAGCTACAGGCCAACAGCGAGTCATGAAATCATATCAGCAATCAATCATAATCAAATCATCAGAATGTACTTCCAGCACAGGAAAGAAGCACACCCGGCTGACCTCGCTCTGCATTTCCCCTCCGCCAGTCCTCGCTGCTCTGAAACAGCACAGCAGCGAGCCCTCACTCCAGCACTGTGCCTCTGGCTGTAGGATTTGTAGTAACGCGTACAGTGGCTCAATAACACAAACGCACGCCAGTATGTTTAGTCTGGTGTGTTTGATAAAGGTTAAAGATGCTACAATCCTGTCATCAGAGCCACGGGGAACATGACCCAACCTTCTCTCCGTGCAGCGCAGCAACATGCTAATGCGACTGCATCATATTCTGCTCTGAGATGACGGCCTCTAGACAATATGACTGATAGGACCCAGTCAGCAAACTCTGTCAGCCCTAAAACCCTCCAGTTCACGAATATGTTTCAGCTTTAACATCAGGTATAATACCAGCAGGCAGTCAAATCTTTTTGTGTGAATCAAAATAATAATACTGGAAACTAAAGCTTCTCATGAATGTTGATTTCTTGTCGTTGCCCCCGTTATATTTTTGCCATTATTTGGATTCCATGATCCACTTCAGTGGTTGGCAGATTCATTTTCTACAGTACGTGTTGGTTTTCTATTGGATTTATTTCATCGCATCTGCTAATCTGCATTTTTTCCACTTAACTTTGTATTTCTATCAGGCAGGAAGTTTGCCAACTGCTCTCATCCGGCGCGTCTGCCGTGCATCATGACTGTTTATGATTCCAGCCTCAGAGAGGATTATTGAAAACCAGACTGAAACACGTTTGTGTCACTTCCTTGGGTATTATCCTCTGATTTAAGCAGGTTACAGCTCTAGCAGATCAGTTTTAATCATGCTACAATTTTAGTAACATCCCTACTTTGACTTTGCCCTTTCTCCTTCATTTTTATTCTTTATTCAGAAATACGTGAGCCTTTCTGTCCCACTACCTTAAAGCAACATTATGCATATCACTTTTACCTTAAAATAACAGCTTCAAAATCATTTTGATGGAACGGTGTCTTCTAACAGGGTGAATGTTTTGTAAAATAAATACCTGCATTTTACTGCATTTTACAGACACCTGTATGTAGTGGTTTTACCTCAAGTTCAGCTTGTGTATTTAGCTTTTACCATGGCCATCTTGGAAGACAATATTAATGAGGTAAATGTTGACATCACTCAACATAAATTGTGATTGTTAGCTGGAGGATATTGATATATGCATGATCTTTTATACCATTTAGAATGATGCTGTTCCATTAGGCCTGTAGTGCGACTGTACTGAAACTGTGCCAATTCCTTCGGTCAGCCATGGTCCAAGGAAACAATACTGCAATACTGTAGATATACGTGGATTGAGTTATATTGTTTGTTTTCAACACAGGCATACATCAGTGCTACTGTTACAGTAATACACATAACTCTTTAAGTTATAAAACCCCAACATTACTTTGGGGTTGGTTCCAGATCTGAGATAATGTTGGAGAGGACAGGGCTGTAGATTGGGTGGTAGAATAGAGTCAAAGAACTATAGACAAACATGTGAAGGTATCAGAAATTGGCAAGATTGAGACTTTAACCAAAAATGGGTTGCTTGAACCAGAGGTGAGCGAGGCTAACCTTATTTCATTTAAAGTGAAACTCACACCAAAAAGCAACCGAGGCTTTATTTGCGATTGAATATGAGTCAAACCTTCGCGTAAAAGCATATTTACGACAAAAGAGGCACTTTTAAGATTTACTGTAGTTTCGGTTTTGGGCAAG
The DNA here is from genome assembly GCF_900880675.1 of Sparus aurata. Classification (NCBI taxonomy): domain Eukaryota; kingdom Metazoa; phylum Chordata; class Actinopteri; order Spariformes; family Sparidae; genus Sparus; species Sparus aurata. Next base: position 12,074,206 of record NC_044195.1, on the reverse strand, counting down.
CTCATTTTCACTGGAGTGCGAGGGCACTTTCATGCTAGCATCAAAGGCGCTATTTTTAACACACTTAGAAGGCTCAACACAACATGAAACTGTGCTCGTAGTATCACCAGGGTTTCTACACATGAACAAGAGCATTGAGAACATTGTTTGTGTACACAGAGTTTACTAAAAAGAAGGATTTTGGACAACTCACATTAGCAGTAGCACCTCTGGCAGACGCCGTCATGGCAGACAAAAAGTGTCGATCCCCAAGTGCGACCTAACAGGCAGGAGAGTAATGGTGGACCGCTTCTCAAGCCTGCCTGTTAGGTCGCCGTCGGGGATCGACACTTTTTGTATGCCATGACAATTGCAAATAAAGCCTCGGGTGCTTTTTGGCGAGAGTTTCACTTTAACTAAAGTGCACAGAGATGCTGTTCATCATAGATGATCTGGTAATGTGAGGTGTTTACAGATCCAATCAAGAGCTGTCCAAAACGATTATTTTTCAAATTAATCTAGCGATTACTTTTTCGATCAGTCGACTAATCTAACGATTAATTTAAAGTTACAAGACCAAACAAAAGTAACGTTGTAACTGTCGTTGGTAACTTATATGAGGAAAAAAATACCGCAGTTGTAGGCGGAGCAGCGTCTGTCCTCCTGCCTGACCTACCAACTCTTTGTCACATTTCTGCCTGAAAAACAGCGTCTGTCACCGGCAAAAACCTTTAACTCACTCAAGTGGTTGTGTTGATAGAAATCACCGCGATGGTCAGCCCTCCCGACCGAGACTTCAGTGAACTTTCCCCCAGAAAACAGCCTTCATCCCCCAAGTGAGTCACGCAGCGGCCTGTTTACTGATGACGATTATGTAATAATGTAATTTAGCGCGAAAAAACGTAACTCTTTCACCTTCCAGGATGTTTAGTGGGCCGGGTTCTAAATCACTACACATTTTAAACGGTCTGCGGGTTTAGATTGACAGGGGGGACAGCTGGAAAACAGCCGACGTCATCATCGTGACTCTGCACGTCACGATGATGACGCGTCCTTCCAGCCCAATCTAACCCTCCTGAACTGCTCACAGACTCATCTGGGCCACCAATAATACATCAAACTTGTTTTACTAATTAAAATCTGGATGAGTACATCAGTACTTTCTGAACTGTACCATAACAATTAATGGAGAGGCATCCCTAAGCATGTGATAGTGCTGCCAACCAATAGTAAACATTCTAGCCCTTCAGGCTAATGTTAGCTAACATAATACTGTTGACAAAGACGTAAAATCTCAGCTCTGGTTCTTGCTGAAGAATAGAAAATAGTACACTTGCTGCTTTTTCTCTCACTGTGAGCAAGTTGTTGCACCAAACTAATCTCCAGTTTGTTTATGTCTTCTCCATGAGTCACGCCCCTGCTGCGGCTGCACAGAGCGGCACTCGCTGTTAATTCAAAATGTTTTAATAGTGATTGCTCATGTGTCCAAATCGCACTTCCTTGGGTCCTCAGCTACAAACCTGACAAGTGTAAAGTAGATCGTATGAACAGTTCTTGAGATGTGTGAGTAACAGTCATACAGACAGACTTTGCTTGATTTGTAATTCGATTAAACTATAAAGCAACTGATATGGGTTAGGGTTAGGGTTAGGGGTTACCCTAACCCTAACCCTAACCCTATTGTATTTATGATTTACTGTAAAACCTTTTAACAGGAATCAAGCTTCTGATCAATGTTTTTGATCACATGAGTAAGTGAACTATTCACATGACAAGTTTCTATAAACTTAAATGAATAAACTTTAGTCAGCTACCCAATTGGTATTTTCTTTCATAAAACTACAAATTTGACACATTTTACTCAGATGATTGCCAGACTCAAAAAAAGTATCTTATCTGTACCACTCGCTCAACCCTAGTTTAAACATGGACTAGTGTGACATCAATCACTGGTTTCTCTGGTGCTATTTTGGAGCCTTGTACATTTTTAAAAGCTTGTGTGTTGATTCGGACATTGGTGTTACTGATAAGGAATTATGTAGTCAATACCTACTGCAAGCATAGCAAATAGTTTACAGTCAACTGCAACAAATAAGGTTGTCTTACATCACAGAGGGACAAGGACATGACATCGGGTTGAAAATTAGTCTACAAAAACACTTCATAGAAGATCTGGGTATTTTTCCATTAATGAGCTTTTAGCCTTTGGTGACCACTTAAGGCCTTTCGCATTGACAATGATACCTCTGCAGCTTCTCAGATGGTGTTATGTTGATTTGTATGGCTGAAATCATAGCTCTCCAAGGTTTCTGACAGCGGGAGATAAACACTCCCTTTAAAGACATCTCCACTATAATCATGTCAGCTTTCAATCCAAAGAGGAAATATCAGTGGGTGAGAGGATTATTGAGGAGTTAAGTTGTTGCAGCATCATGTTGAGTGACATCATGTTACCACTGAAAGAAGGGGAAAGACAACAGCAAGGGGACAACAGCTCAGGTATCAATACCAATACAAATATTACTTTTAATAGAATAGTGTAAAAAATCGTTAGACGTTTCATTAAAGTTTCACTCTAAATAAATACATAAATAAACAAAATAATAGCACTATAGGACTGTGACACTACAACACAACTGAAAAATTCAGCATGTAACCCTCAAATACTAAAAGCAGCACAGACTGTGCGGGAGTCAGGTAGTGGTACCAATTTAAGACCAGTTCTCACTACATTTTCCAAAGGACCACACTCTTGTAGGTGAGTCACTGATCTCAAGCACAGAGAAAAGCTTGCCACCTGCTGTGTTAAGTTTCTTAGATTTGGCTTTTTATAGTGAATGTACAAACTGCCACAAATAAAGGGACATTGGATATTATTACTTAAAGAGCATATTTCACTCCTTCTTTTTGGAGGGTTTTGTAATTACAGTGCATCCTTACTTCTTAAAAAAGCACCGTAGGCAAACTTTTTCTCATGGACACAGTCACGATTATATCCTTTTGAATATGAAACTGTTGCAGTGTTCAAGGCTTAGAGTACTATTCAGTTACTTTTGCTGGTGATCTTGTGACAGAGTTTTAAACAACATGTCATGTCTTCAACAGGAAAGCCTGTGTGGAGCCAAGGTCATGACATTATGCACTGGCTAGCCAAGTGGTGTCTGAAAGGACACTGCCATTGAGGGAAAAAAAACTTGTTCCAGGGCTTTATTTTATATATTCTAAAACAAATCATCATGAACTCTACCACTTACTGGAAGTGAAAACCTAGAAAAACGATTACTTTAATGAACACAGTAAAAGCTTCAACTCCTATGAAAACGCCCAAGCGATGCATCATAGCTTTTTTTTTTTAACAGGTTTATTCAGCCATAATAGACATAACTTACTGCACATTAGCAGCAATATAGCTAGCAACACCCATTGGGTCTTTGCGAGTTTGTGTTTTTGTGTTGAATTACAGTGCATAACAGTGGATTGTAGCACCTCAGCAGCTCATTGCTGCAGGGGTTATGCAGTGAGAATGAAGGTAAATCCACTTTTCAATCCCAAAAGGTTGAAAAACAAACCGCAGATGTTTATTCCTCCAGAAGCTCCGGGCTCTGCCCTCAACCCCTCTCCTCCAGCAGCTGTCTGCCGGTTAATGCCAACAGGATTACTTGTTAAGGCCCCCACACACCACCCAGACTCAAACCAACAGCCAACTGCCTTCATGCGACCACTCCGTTGCCTCTCGTCTGACCCGTTCGGCAGAAAAGTTGCATTGAACACACCGCTTCGACGTGCTGCCAACTCCACAGTAGCGTGTATGTTCTGCACTTGTGTGAGATGCAATAAGCGGGTGGTGCTACATGAAAACAGGAAATGACAGAACGGAGTGCATAGAATAACAAAGCACACACAGTATTCCGCCCCTCCCACACACCGCGCTGATTCGATAGCACACCGCCAATCAGAATGGTCATACAGCTAGCACACAACCAATCAGAGAATCCAATGGCTCAGACAGCCGACAGCCAACCTTCTCAGACTTCGCATGTTGAATCGGAGCAGACAATGTCCGCGCGGTTCCAAAAGCTTCCAACGCAGCTGAACACACCAAACATATTTGTTCCTGACCTCGTCCGAGTCTCCCCAAAACGCTTCAGATGTCCAACGGTTGGGCCAGTGTGTTCCTGCCTTTAAACAAAAACACTGGTGTTTGTCTCTTCCCCCGAGCTGTTAGTCCACTTAACTGAGTTACCCAGTTAACAGGCCATACTATTTATCTGATATTTGCACTAAAAGTTCACCAAAAGGCATACACAGCACAAACATGGCCGAGAGGTGAAGATCAGTGACTGGACTTAGCTGAGGTGAAGCCCAGCGGACAACACATGGCCAACGCTCGCAGCTAATGTTACTCAAAGTAGCCACGTCTCTAATTATAAACAACTTTAAGCATTAATATAATCCAAGCAATTGAGTTATATAAAAATGTACTCCCTGTACAGTTGTCATGAATGGGGAAATTAGCTATAAAGACCAGAACTGTTTTATATATCGGCTGTAGCTGAGGATGGGAATTTATGAATTGCTTTTGGAGCCAGCCTCAAGTGGCCATTGAAGGAAGCACAGGCTTTGTTGGTTGTGCATTTTTTAGCTCCCAAGATTGCTGCTTGCACAATATTCACCAAAGCGCTCTTCTTAACTCGTATTTCATTAGATGTAATGGCTGCTGTTAAAAAATGTCCATAACATTCAATCTTCTCAGTCCAGTAACATTTTTGAACATTTAAACACGTAAACATTTCTTTTTACATGTCCGAACTAGACAATGGCCCGAGGCAAAATGTTTAGTTATTAGCATTGTTACAATTACATTTTAAATGTTTGTTTTTTTTACTTCTGGAACCAAACCTGGAAGAGTTGGTTCATTTCAGCTCTCTATGGCTATTCGGGACACTCATCTGTGGATGTAAATATATTGGCCCTGAGAATGAATAACAACTGGTTGCTATCAAACAGAACAATGCTAACATGTTGCATATACACAAAGCAAGGTACAACTGACACTGAGTTTCAACAATATCTCCATATAATTGCAGCAATGCATCACAGAGTTTTTACAGTGATACCAAACCAGTGGTTATACATTTCAACATATAACCTATAGTTGACAATGTTGAATATAACACTGCTACAGCAATCATTTAATTCCCTGAACTTTAGAACAAAGGCACACGCATTCTATGTCAACTGTGCTGTACAACTGTTCAAACTTCTGGTGCCATAAATCAATAAGCTCATAGTCTAACTGCATTATTCTCTCTTGCTCTTCATCTCTCTCTCTCATCACTTTGTCACATTATTGTGAATCAGAGTGCAGCGTAACAGCCCTGCACAGGAGCTCAGCAGCTGCAGAAAAATCACAGCAGCTCCACAGCAGCTATCATATGTCCAATTCTCAGGGATCCTGGAAGGAGCAAGCGCTGAGATGTGTCATGTGTTAGAGAGAACCTGCTAAGAGTTTTGTTACACCCCTGCGCCTCACACAATGCCATGCCTTCACTCACGGAGGTTGGGGATATGTCATACAGCTCCTACTAAGGGTAGAGGATGAGCCAAATTACAAGATGATTTACGGAGCCTCCATAAGACACAGGGCAGAAAACCCAAGTGGGAAAAGCACACACTATGCCCTGCTGTGATGACTATTTTGAGACGTTCCCTCAATTTCCCAGGGTTCCTGAAAAAGAATAGAGCTCTCAAAATCATGCATGCCCTGAGAAAGGCCAGTTGCAGAATAGCTACTGAGGTCAAATGAAATCAGGCGAAGTCCTTGAATGAATGTTAAGTGGTTCTTTTTAAAGAAAAGTTTAAACTTGCACCTGTGTCTTCAATTTTTAAGATAGGGTTGATGAGTGAGGTACAAATATTAAATGCAGGCACACTGGTTTAAGGTCCAGTAAGTACAGTTAAAATGTTAGAAGAAGCCAAAATACCTGTCTGTGTGTGCATGTGTGTTTAAGATGTGTATTGTATGTTACAAGCAATTAACTGGTCACTAAACCCCTCCTCTGATCGGTGCTTTTCCAATCATGGCTTAGCGGGCGCAGTCAGCGGTAGCCAGTCAAATTAGTGCAAGCAAGCTTTCCTGGGAGATCACTAATGCGTGCAACATATTTCTACAGTTTAGTTTAGTTTTGGTATCTGATAAGCCATTAAATGTATAGAGCTGTTTCTCAAACTGGACATCCTGGATGGCATTTCACTGTCCCGCTTCACTTGAGGCTGAGGTACTTTTGATCCTTTTATTGTAGTCAGATCACATCGAAATCTCTTTGTTTTGGGTTCTTACTGATGTGGTAAAACAGATGAATTCAGTCAATGTCTACTTGCTGGTCACCGTTACTTTCTATTGATTTAAACACACCTAAAAAACTCACTGGAGACAGTTGGACAGGCAGCTGAGAACTGGACACCGGTCAGCCACAGGTAGTGCTAGAAGCATCAATCAGCCAGACGCAGCTCCTGAAGAAGATGCTGAAATTCACACAGCCGGTGGAAGGCAAATAGAAATTAATAATCCTGTAATCAAATTTGTGTGTGTAACGTAAGCGAATATTCTCTTCATGAAGATCCCTGTTCATCCCATAAACACATTTTCTAGCCTACCATCCCAGGGAGAACTGGACACTGTTAGTCCTGAGACCTGATGGTCAACCTATCACTCATGGCCACTGGACTTAACTGACTCAAACTGAATTTAGAAAGTTCATAAAACTGTAAACTGAGAAAAAAATATTACACTATCTGAAGTTATTCCTTCAAATTTGACAAGAACATGTCAGTACCTATCCATAAACGGCCAATTTCATCTCTCAGTGTCAAACATAAATTGAAACAGCTCCAGAAACAAAGCTGCCATCAGAGACTGCGGAGAGGAAAAAGAGTCAATTTCTTTTGAGCTAAAACGGAGGTTTTACAGTATGACTGCTTTGATTATGCTTTGTATGCATGTACAGCTTAAAAAATACATATAAAACACTTCACAGAGCTGTCTAATCATGCTAAATCAGCATCATTCACTGCAATCACAATGTAATTCTCATTCAGCCACATGATGTTCCTCACAGCAACCTTGTACACCACAGGGAGCAAACTGTATCCATGACTCGTATCACAAAGCAATCAACTAATCGTCGCTCCTCACAGATATTCTACTTGTGTTTCCTTCATAGGATATTTGTTTGGCCTTTACAAGGTTGCAACAAATATGCCAGGTATTCAATGTGCTTCACAACACCTACTTGCTAAGAGTGCTGTTGTACAACATTTTGAACAAAACAGAAACGGTTACCAGGGCGACCACAGTTTATTCAAGAAGACAATCAACACTAATATCTTTATCCTAGTAAGTGCTTGTTACAATAAGGGAAACCTTCTTGCACCATTAGCTAGAAACACAAATCCCTCATCTGTGCTTTGGCTCCATTTGGAAATATCAGCAGTTTTACTGTTATTATCTGATATGAAACCAGTACTAATAACACTGACCCCGTGAACTGATGGAAAATTGATCACAATAGTTAAGAAGACCAAACAGATCTGTACAAAACAAGCTCTCAAATGATCATACTCAGCTTTTATTTTAGGTTTAAGGTGTTGCTTTATGTACTGAAGGTTAAATCGTGATTATTTTGAAACAAGCTATAAACACAAAAATGCAACATTATCAACTTTTCACTTGATAAACTTAAAATACTTGATCCATCCAGAAACATTCAGTTGTAGCTGTAACAGTAAAGGTTAGATCTGTCCCAAACGATTATTTTTCAAATGATTAATCTAGCAATTATTTTTTCGATTAGTCGACTAATCTAATGATACATTTTTCGATTAATATAACGATTACTTTTTTGATTAATCTAACGATTAATTTTCGATTAATCTAACGATTAATTTTTCGATTAATCTAACAATTAATTTTTCACTTTTTCACAGCGATTATGTTACATTACTTGATCAACATAGCTATTCACACAATATGGATAGCAAAACATTTATTTAATGTGACACTCAGAGCACTGCTCCTCAAAAAACTCTCCAAAATAAAATTCTGTGTGATTAATTACATTGTGCACAATAATGCATTCTGATGCTAGATGAAGCATCTAACAAATTAATAACAAGAAAAGTCACCCAGGAGGAATACCAAAAATAAAAATCTCACGCTCTTTGACCTTTAAACATTTCTATTCTTTCTAGATCATTCAAAATGACATAAAATGCAGACAGATCTGCATTCCGACATAAACGATCAAAAACCTCACAGAAGCGTTTTGTTCTGGTAAGTTTGCTCAACAGACCTTAAACGTCGCTTTCCCCTTAGATTGTATGCTAGCGTCTTGTCTGAACAGTACGGTTATTTCCCTACTGTGTGACCAGAGACGCGGGCATAATTATGTCAGCGTTAGTTAACGTCGGCACGTTATGCCCCTCAGCCTGCTCCGTAGTTTTAGAAATCAGGAAGCAATGCAGCAGTAATGCTGTGGGTGGCAAGCAGGAACAGACCTCCTGGAGAAGTATATAAAGAAAAGGTTCTTCACAATGGCAAGTTCCGCTTCAAAGCCCTGCCGGATGGTTCTCGAGTGCATGGAGTCTCAAATACCACTTGCTGGCCAAGCACACAGCTGATGCAGAGAGCCCCCCTCCCCCTGCCGAAGGCAGACCTGATAGTTTGCATCCGAGAGGCCTGGACAAACTACATATGATAAACTTTCAACAGCAATAGTTAAATGGGTGGCTACAGCTTTAAGGCTGATTAACATTGCTTAGTTATCCTTTACAAGTGTAAAGACGGACACGACATTGTGTAAGTGTAACTAAAGAATGTTAAATTCAGGTCAGTATGCCCATCTGCTGTTGCTTGTTGAGCTTGTGTTTGCTATGTTGGGCTTTCAGCATATTTTTTGAGATGCAGTTCCCTTGAGGTTATTCTGGAGAATATTCTGGACAGTATTTGTCATTGTTCTGGATTGTTGCGATAATAATAACTATACATTTGCATAAAGCAAGCATATTTGTCCACTCCCGTGTTGAGTATTGAAAACTGGAATAACATTGGTTTAAGGTACATTTAGAACAAATAAAAAGAGTAATCTATGGATAATGATGCGATTAATCACGATTTAATATTTGAAGCGTTTCACAGCCCTAATATATATGTAGAGAGAGAGAATGAGTCAGAGTCACCCTTAAAGGCAACCAGCCAGGACCACATGTCCCATCATTCCTCTCATTGGTGCAAACAGCAGCATCTGGTAGGTAGTCTGAGCATCCTAAGAGATGCTTCATGTAAATTCAGCTTTATTTTCCTTTAGACATTAATCCTCCCATTCTATAGCCTACTATACCCCACTGGCATAATAAGATGGCCAATGGAGAAGATAGAGGCTGATATCAAGACAAGGAAACTCCTCACAATGTGTGAAGGGTTGCAGCCCAAGTCCAGCGTCCAGAGAGAAATCCTACTAGTGGCTGGAAAAATCTGGACTGAAAGACAGCACAGAGGCACTGATCATGGCAGACCAGGAACAGGCGTGTAAAGATGCCTCTGAGACAATCCAGCACATAACAGCAGGTTGTAGGATGCAGGCAGGCTGGGCGTACATGGAGCACCATAGCTAAGTGGCTGGCATAGTGTACAGAAACATCTGTGTGTATGTTTGGCCTTGAAGCCTCTCGGTCAGGATTGGAGACACCTCCAAAGCTGGTAGAGAATGACCAAGCCAAGATCCTGTAGGACTTCCAGATACAGGCAAACAAACTAGTGATAGGTAACCAATCGGACTTGGTTGCGTTTGACAAACATCAGAAAAAGGCAGTGGTGATAGATATACCAATACCAAGTAACAGCAAAATTAGCAAGAAGGAACACGAGAAGCTCAAGAAATACCAAGGGTTGAAAGACGAGCTGGAGAAGATGTGGTGAGTCTAGGCAACAGTGGTCCCGGTGGTAATATAGGCACCTGTGGCTTTGACCCCGAAACTGAAAGAATGGCTCCAGCATAATCCAGGAACAACATGTGAGATCTCTGTCCAGAAGAGGGCAGTCCTAGGTACAGCTAAAATACTGCACAGAACCCTCAAGCTCCCAGGCCTCTGGTAGAGGAATCGTGCTTGGATGGAGGAGGAAAAACACAAGATCACCCACAGGTACATATATACCTTATTACCGTATTCCTATATACATTACATTTATATATATATATATTATTATATATATTTTGGGCTGTCAAAGTTAACGCGTTAATAACTCGTTAACGCAACATCCTCTTAACGCTGTTAATTTTTTAAACGCGTGATAAACACTTGGTATTAAAAAAAAAAAAAGAAACGTGCATTGTTTGATTTATGGCCGTCGATGGCATTTGTAGTTCCAGAGGGTGGCAGAAGAATAAGAAAGGGAATCAGAAGAAGAAGAAGCAGGGTTGGCGTTCGGGAAAAACACGGAGGACTGAAAAGCGATAGTGAAAGGAAATGGAGAAAGGACTTATGAACGGCAAATTTACTTTCAAAACACTGCCAGATGGTTCGGTCGATAGGGCAAAAGTTATCTGCACGTACTGTCGACATGAAATGAGTTACCATTGAAGTACGTCGAGTCTCAGATATCATTTGCAAGCCAAACACTTAGGAGATGCAGAGAGCCCATCGCCCCCTCCTCGCCAAAAGCAGACATCGCCATGTTCTGATCCCATTTAGGGTAAGGGGATATTTTTTGAGCCTTTTATTATCCTGCATGATTTGAAGTGTTGAATAAACATTTTCATAAAGCAAGCATATTTGCCCTTTCTTATGTTGTTAAAAGTATTAAGAACATGAAAAAAATACATTAAGGTACATTTAGAACAGAAAAAAATGTGCCAAAAAAATTGCGATTAAAAAAATTAATCGTTTGACAGCCCTAATATATATATTACATTTATATATATATATATATATATATATATATATATATATATATATATATATATATATATATACATACATATAAAAAAATAGATATATAGATATATAGATAGATAGATAGATAGATAGATAGATAGATATAGATATATAGATATATATATATAAATATATATATATATATTATACATAATGTATATATATATATACATACATATATATATATATATATATATATATATATATATATATATACATATACACACATACAGCAATCAGAGCATTTATATATTTACATGCAAACCTGCACTTATAAACCAACTAATTTCAAATGTTAAACATCAGTGTATCACCCAAGCAAACAGATAATCCATCCCAGAACTAAAAAAAAATGATCCATTTCATGGAGTCTGCCCTTCAAGTGAACTCCCATCAGGCCTAACCTTGAGGGAACAGAGTGCAGCAAAACCACCCACCTGCAGATGTAGTGGCCAGAGTCACCCTTAAAGGCAACCAGCCAGGACCACATGTCCCATCATTCCTCTCATTGCTGCAAACAGGAGCATCTGTGAAGTACTCTAAGAATCCTGGGAGATGCTTCATGTAAATTCAGATTTATTTTCTGCAGACATTAATCCTCCCTATTCTATAGCCCACTTTCTCATCTCTCTCTCTCTCTTTTCCCATCTATCCCTTTGCAAACACTGTGTATACATCTGCCCTCTCGTCTGAACTGATTTGTATGTAAACTTGATTGTCTCACAGAGGGAGGTAGAATGGCAGCCAGACATGAATCTCATCACCCCTGCTGGTCATATTTCTCAAGAGCACGACAGAGACAGCCCAAATTAATTCACTGTGGAAACTGATGATGCTGCTGCCATTATCACACCCAAAAAGATGAGATCAAGACAATGTTTCTTGTTGACCTGTGACATCTACACACGACTTCATCTCTCTTTCCAAATTATCCAAAAAGCTCGATGGGAATCACAGAATTTCTGAGAAAAAAACAGTTGTTGATAACAGCAACATGCCAAATAATTGGCTTTATTATAATCACAAACTGTTACTCATTTTTTCATGTGAAAATGTGTGCACTCTTAGCTATTTTTAGAATTGAAGACTTTAATCGATGTGACTTACATAGTCTGAATAAGTACTGTTTTTGAAATCACCCCTATTCATGTGTAATTTGCTAAACTTTTAACTATGATGACTGTCTTGTTTTATCGTGGCTGTGATGTGCCTGCGAAACCCATGTGTGTTATCAGAAAAGCTGCCACAGTTAAGCCATTTACAAACTTACTGCAATGTTTTTGTATGAAACCTAGCAACATGCAACGGTGGTTGGAGGAGGATATTTTAAGCCAACCCGGCTGTTATTCTAATTGTAGGAGTTCTTGTTTGAATCTTACCCAACCCCTTTAATTACACTGCTGTCTCTTTGTTACCACAAACCAAACTAGCGTGGGTATGTTGCACAAATGAATCTTTTAACCGTATAAATCCTGGCTCTTTTTTCATTTCTCAAACAGGCGTGATCTTCGAAAAAGCTGAATTTGAGATGTATTGCTCTTGCTCTGAGGTGAGAGTTAGATGGGGAAAAGAAACCAGCAGCATAAACTGAGTTATTAAAATGCATATGTCATTTCAGATTACACTATGGAAGTCTCAGTGCAGAGTAAAAAGAATATTTTACACTGAAGAATACATGAACTTAATGTGAATGCAAACGGCATCTAGACACATAAACAAGCCCCTTATCAAGGCATCACTCAATTCACTGACACAGCTGTTGGTCTTTATATAAAGTACAAAAAAAGACAATCCAGCTATTGTCAACTCACATCCATGCAGGTGGAAAGTCAGTTGATATTTTGTAATCCACAAAAAAAATGTTGGAGCTCCAGTTTAACAGCGTTGCAGCATTATCCTAACAACTGAAAAAGATTGGACCTTGTTTTAAAATTTCAAAAGTCTCTGGAAGCTCTGAGAGTGCAAAATGATTCAAAAAGACTTTCTTTATTTCTACACACAAGCTTGTGCAGCCACTTCATATGGCGTACCTTCTAACACGCCTAGCTTAGCAGCTACAGTAAAGATGTCATCTTAAAAAATGGTGTAAATAATCTCTTCAGATCTGTTTCCTCCAGAGACTTGGATTACGCTAAAGGGACTGTGTGGAACCATTTTATCCTTTTTTTTCCTTTCAATTTAAAAACAGGTCCCCATCTTCAGTTGTTAAGGAGAATGCTGCGATGCTGTTTTGCAGTGAAGCTCCAGAAATATTTTGTGGACTACCAAATTTCACCTGACTTTCCATCAGCAGGTAATGACTGAATTTTCAATTTATGGGGTAACTTTTCCTTTAACAGCCTTGCCATGGATGATTCAACTATAGTTTACAGCCATATATGTGCAGACTGTCCAGACAAGGGCCTATTGTAAACATTATGTTTATTCACTGTTATATGATTTTAAAGTAAATCAATCGATCAATTAACCAAAAACCATGCTAATTTTCAGAGTTCTACAATTTTAGCACCGTTACAAGCCAAATTATAGCCTTCTAATAGTCAGTAGGGTTGGCCATGCCGGAGACTCAGGTAAATTACCCTGGGTCACGACTTCATGAGTGTGAGGTCAAGCTGGAGCTTAAGGTGCAAGCTCCAGTATACCCATGGAGCAAACAAGAGCAACAGCATCACAGTGCTGGAGCTTCAGTTCGGCCGACTGGCTCTGTCACACACAATTGAGTTGAGTTTCACTTGATATGCTATGAACCGTCCTCACGTGGATGCCTGGCTGTTCTGTGACCTGTACTGTCACTCTGGTGTCAATGACCCACTGCTGTGAAGCCACCTACTGACTTCACACATCCACTGCAGTTCTGCTTTCAGGAACCTGGCCGTAAGTCTTCCACAACTGGAGCATTCAACGAGGCCACGAAGCCCAAGAAATGTCAGTGAGCACCCATCCGCTGTCTGTCTTTATTGCTTATGGCAGTTCGTGACATAACTTCCTCCTCCAGCGTTTACCACCAAATGCCCTCATTAGTCCCCTGCCATTCATTGTAGCTATATGATCCACTCGAAAAAAGTTTAAGATGACAACTGTGGTAATTTAATCGTAACTGCTACACGGGCTTCAGGGTGCGTCTCCAATGCTTCCACTCAGCTAGTTCATTACTTAATTGACTTAATGAAGTATGGTCACTCATGTACCCATGCTGGGACATGAGAGTGAACATTAAGGGTTGGATAGCAATGCCAGTTGTACCGGACCCTCAACCTTAAGGACAAGCTACCATAGATAAAACAATAATTCTGCTGGAAACTTGGTGACACAGCTGACAGAACATTAACTGGTCAGGGACTATAACAGCATAGTGAGACTAAAAGGCTCAAAGTAAACGTGTTGTTTTTACATGATGGCCACATGCACCCTTAGAAAGTGGCAGTTCTTTTTCAGTGTTACAACTTTGACCCGGCTTGTTCATTTGCATCAAAATGCAACATCTCTTGGTGATTTATCTCATCCAAAGCCTGGTGAAGTAGAAGTGACAGCTCCTGGAGTGTGGATGACTCCAAAGGGAGGAGATGCTTTAAACCATGTAATGTCAATGCCATGCACTACCATTAAGCAGAAACACTGCATTCTTGCCATCTGGCATCCACATAAACCAATGCGGCCTATTTCAAGAAATCCTCCATACATACGCATCTGGCTTATTCTTAGACCAAAATAGCTACAACAAATGCATTACCACCTAGTTTGAAACAATAGGATCAATATTTACTTTCTGCAGATTGAGACGCAAATGGATTTCACAATGTGAGGGATGCAGGCAAACCTTGAATGTAATAAGAGGAAGAAAGATGAGTGGCCTAACAACTCTAAACAGAATTATCAAGAAGTGATATATTATATTCCTAAAATATCCACCATGTGCCTACCTCACATTCTTACCTACTATAAATATAAAAACACATAATCGCAGACTCCTGTTGACACTCTCCACACATGGCCTCATACTAGATACACATAAATACATAGGAAATACCAGAATACAGGTAAATGTTAACCCACAATAGGCGAAAAGCCATTTATGCCATCTTCTGGAGCAGAAGGCACCTAAACAATCAGCACTCTTCCTTTAACCTACTCAGATGCACTGATGATTAAGCAACCGTAAGTAGGCTCAAGTTTACTTTTAGTTTTTGTGTCTGGAACAAGATTGATTACAGTGTTGTACAGATGTTTCTGATGGTCTTATTGATACAGCTTGGTTCTCTCTGTGCTCTCTATCAGTTATGTTGTGTTACTAAAAATACAGCCAAAGAGCTGGAGCACTATAACTAGGCCTTTGCAGCTCAGGCCCACTGAGCACTATACTGGAAACACCTGCCTCTGCTGACAACTCTACGACAAAGGTACTGTGTCTGAAACTAATCTGTTGAGTGATTTGTTTCATTCAGTGAGTTAGCAGATTTGAGTCACAAGAAGCTCCACTGCACACCACTGACACAGTCTGCATCTTGGCCTACTTAATTTCCCAGTAAACTACAGGCTCGATCTGCTTCTTCAGCAGAAACCCTGACAACTGTGCCCACATTATCATTCCATGATAATTCAATAGTGAGCCCCCACACGGTAAACGTGGGCCCCTTTCACTTTCATAAGACACATGGTTTCAAATCTAAGACACCTGACAGTAAGTCTCGGCTTTGATCGATTGGCTGTAAGGTGTTGAGCACCAGTTAGGGAAGTAAGTGTCTTGCCGCAGCTCTTCCACGGGGCAGCAATCGGCCAGTTATCACCCCAGACACCGATGCTCAGCACCAGATTGTGCTATTCCATAAGGGAACAAGAAGCTAACCCTTTAACAACGGCAGGAATTGCATGCTATGAAAAATATGATAAATTCTCATTTATTTCTAAAATAATATAAACTGAACATAATAAAACTGATACCGTTGTACAGTAAAAATATAATGACATAAATTATACACAATTCATGTTTGGTGGTGCTTCTACACCCAACAGGGACATGATTAAGTTCTGTCAGATCCGGCTAGCCAACGCTGTGTTTTGCTAGCTGTCTAATTTGCAACTTGGTAAACCCGTTTAAAGTATCTTTTTTTGTGTGTGTGTCACTTTGAATATTTTGGCTCCCTTATGTTGAGGAGACTCTTTGAATCTAGAAATGTCTTAATGTTATTTGTGGTAAGTGTTTTCAACCAACCTGAGAGTTTCTTCAGCTTGTGTCGGTACTCATCTTGGAGGAGGAGGAGGGGGGGACAAGCTAACGCTGCTCAACGTTAGCTCTAGCTAACCGGAAAATGATTACTGCTGCGTGAGGGACACAAACAGGAGCTAACGGCGGCGTGACACTTGTATGAATGGTAAAAAAATATATATATTAGTAATCGAAAAACATCTTTTTAATCTCTCAGTGGGGAAACAGAATGGTATTACAGACAGACAGTGTAGTTGATAGTTTGTGTCGATGCTCCTGCAGTGTCAGCGAGGCACAACAGTCCCGCTACAGTACGATGATGATCTACTACACTGCAGTTGCAGTGTCGAGGAACTGAGCTGCTGCTGCTGCCGCTGCTGCTGAGCACATCATCTTCAAGCCCTCAACATGAGGTAACAAGTAGCCCGCACTTCACGCCGTCCACCTGGGGCTTTTTCTTTTCATACCCACGGCAGCCTGTTGACACGGAGAGTGGTTTCTCCTCTGAAGCTCTGCGCTGTTCAACGCAATTAGCTAGGAAACACAACTAATAATTGGCGTGGCGTGACACCGGACGCAGGGCTTGTGCATTGCCTCTTACGCACGCACACACACACACACACACGCAAAAAAAAAAATAAGTCCAGAATGTGAATGTGAATGGTGTCAAGTGCAGGGTTTGCATTAGTGCAGTGGAGCCCGGTTCCTCTCTGACATGCCCTGTTCCCACCTCAGCTGCCCCCGGCCTCTCCAGCACAGGACCAACTCAAGTGATGACTGGTATTAAACAAAACAAGAAACAAATCACATTTCGATGATGATATATTTGACTCGCAACACACATCATATGAGAGAATACAGTCTGTTTCATCCGGTTGGCTTGCTGTAAAAGAAAAAAACACACACACACACAGCGAGTAGCCCATTTTAAACGAGACGCGCTGTTGCAGAGGGGGTGAACGCTGCTGCGGTAAACCCGGGGATGGAATAATCTGGTTAGGGGGGGAACTCACGTTGGACGGGAGAACTGTGCGTGGATCTGATCCACTGACAGAGAGAAGGTAAAAAAAAATCAACAGCCAGTGTGTGACTGTGTGTGACTGTGTGTGAGTGTGAGCGCTATTTAAAAAGTTAGGAGATCACGGTGCCGTGGTGATGCGGGGTGGGGGGGGGGGCTTTTTCGTGTGTGTGTGTGTGTGTGTGTGTGTGTGTGAGTGAGTGTGTGTGTCTGTGCGCTGCGCGTCCCCAAAACCTGGGGCTCGCCGATAGTAGCCTAGCTGCACAGAAGAAGTTGTTCCCCCTCCCCGGCGCCTCTGCATGATCCACTCGCTGCATAAATACGATTGCAGATCTATCACCATTACAACAAACAAACGAACAACGCAGATCCACACACACACACACACACACACACACACACACACACACGGATACAGACACTGTCTCGCACTCTCACGCACGCACAACGCCGGTTCGCGGCGAAACGGAGGAGTAGGCATTTTAATGGTGATGAGCTTACCACTTGGATTCTTGTTTTTCTTAAGACTCTTGCCACAAAGACACTGCAGCATATGCGTTCCTTTGCTGAAAATGTTCCAAAGAAACCACATTGATTTGGGCGAAGAGCAATCCAGTGGCTTAAACACCCAGATATAGATGAGATCCTTGCGGTTGCATAATAACACAATTGGATCAGTTCTCCGGGACAAGGCTACCAATTGTATCATAGAAAAAAACAGGTGTATATCCAAGTCCTATGCGTTTTCATTCACGTGGCGGAGGGGAAAAAAAAAACACTCAGCATCTGCCAGACTTCGCGGAGATTGGTGTGTTTTCTCTCTCTCTCCCTCTCTCTCTCTCTCTCTCTCTCCTGGCGTATAAAGGATGCCTCCTCAACTAGTCGACAATAGAAGATATACTCTGTAAATTGCATGTGTCGCACCGGGAGGAGACGGGGCCGCCAGTAAACAAAACACACAACTAACGTGAAAACAGTGGAGCACGGTGGGCTTCCGAGGAGAAAATCATTGCCTATTAGTTCATCACTCTGAGGAGAGGAGGGTGGATCTGCACAGCATCAAAAGCCAGGGGAGGATGCATCCTATGCACAGACTGCTGCAACGATAGCCCCAACAAAACACAACCACATTGCCGGATCAAGTCCAATTCGCAGTTTTTTCTTTCTGTCTTTTTTTTCTTCCTCTTCCTGTGAAACCAGCTCGGTTGTCCGGGTCAGACAGCACCAGCCTCAGTTCTCATCTCCTCTGGTCCCACACCGCAACGTTTTCTGTTTAAAAGCCCAGGCTCGGGGGTTTCTTGGTGTGCGTGCGTGCGTGCGCGCGTTTGTGTGTGTGTGTGTGTCCGTGATTCCTGAAGTGTGCGTTTCTTTTCCCTCTTCCGTGGGGAATTATTTTTCTTTTCCTTTTTTTTTTTCCTCTTCCTCCAGCCTTTTTTTCTGTATCAGCACCTCACCACTGCTGGCATCTCCAAAAGTGCGGTGCGCCTTATGGAAACATGTGCATGTATTTCCCTTTTAGCGTCGGACCTCTGTTAGAAATAGACCGGGAGGAGGGGTTAAATTGAAAGATTGGCTTTCCATTACGTAAACACGTGGTTTCTGCGCCGTCATATCAGTGATGCTCTCGGAAATGTTTTATGATCCGACTGAGACTATTGTCCCAAGCCGTTTTTCTTTTTTCTTTTTTTTTTTCGGCATGAATTCTTGGAAATGACAAAGATCCATGGAGTGGATTTCTCCGCACGTGTGCCCTGCACGTTAAGGAGTCCACAGTCACAGCCCCACTCTCATCTTTATAACGTTTCTGCCTGACGTGTCGTTTTTCTTCTGCCCCCCCACTCCCTCCCAGTTCATCAAGTTGTTTCAGGGTTTTTTTTGTGCATCCACATGGGTGTTAGACGACAGATGGTGCACACATGCTCCAAAGCTCACAGGTGTTTAGGGCTCACCTGCGTAGGTGGGTGGGAATGCTTCCCATTGTTTGTGTCAAGTCATCTAAGCACTACTGAAAGCAGGGGTGCAGAGTACAGAGGAGCCTATAGGGCACTGCAATAGATCACTGTTACTTTGGCAAGCTCTGTCAATTGGATCCAACGATCTCTGTACTTTTAAAATGTGTACACATTTGAAAAGTGAATACAGAGGAGCTCGTAGATAGCAACTTTATTCTTTACAATATGTAACAATGACAGGGTGGCATTTTAAAACAACTCGTGATTTGTCGGTTGCAAACATTCAGGTGTAATATTGTGTTTACATTTACCAGCTCTGCTTTTGTTCCCTCGTCCCTGAGGACAAGAGGCCCGTTAGTGTTGCTCATGACGACTCTTTCCACTGTGTGTCTTCTTTTCTCCAAGGATTTAAGGGTTTTCCATCACAAACTAAGAGACAAGGAGACTGTGTCTACCCCTGATGATGCCTGCAAGGGTTGTGCAGAGAGGAAGTATTTGTCTTGTAGGATAAATTGATCCAGAATTACGTAAATAAATAAATAAATAAATCCGTCATTATCTAGTCACTCCTGTGCCGATTGGAAGTTGAGTGAAATGTTGTGGTTCCCAGATCGTTCCTGGAGCTTCACAGCGAAATGTTGTAACGTTGCAGCATTCTCCTAAACCATTAAAGTGGACGTGGAACTTGTTTTAAAATGTTTAAAAATCCTCCAGAGTATACAGAGGCCCCAAGATCCCAAATAGATTTAAAAAGACATGAGAAACACTTTAAGTTCAGCAGCTCACATTTAAAACAGCAACTTTTCAAATTAATTTCGGATCCTAGGGCTCTTGGATTATTGATGAAATTATGCTGTATGGAGCCATTTTATATTTTGTTTTTTCCCAGTTGTCCTTTTTTTTTTTTTTTTTTTACATTTTAATAGCCCATCTACTTCAGTTGTTTAGGAAAGTGCTGCATAGTTGTTTTGCTGTGAAGCTCCAGAAATGTTTTGTGGATAACAGAAATTCCCCCAATGAGTAGATAAAGAATGAATTCTCATGTTTGGGTGAACTTGTCCTTTAAGTGGAAAAACTCAAGTGAACACGAACAGGTTAAATCCGTTTCGGGACCAGCTGTGTCTTTGCTGTGTGATGTTCTTCTGTAATCGCTTTGGGATCTGTCAGGATGATTCCCTCCCAGCACAAATGGCAGAAGTCAGTTTGTCTGCCAGTGTTTGGAAGTGGACCCATTTGTTGCCCAATATGGCGTTGACCCCACTCACAGGTGTTTGATACTGTTTGCCAGGAAGCCATCTTCGGTAGGCTGCAATACAAACAAATACAAATGACCAGCATTATGGCCCCAGCAAGAACAAATGACCTATTTAGAAACTGTGTGTTTTCCCCCTCTCTCCTGTAATATTGAAACAGAAACAGATAAAGGTTTGTCCATGCTTACAAAGAAACAGTGTTGCAGTGTTGATCCAAAACCAGCACGTATGTAACATGTACATCTTTGACATGTATTCATTTGCATTACATGCTTGTAGCACGTGTCGCCCGACCTCTGGAAATAATGAATTTTCCGAAATCACATCCTTCTATTGACGAGTTACAGCTGAACTCTGCGAGTTCTAATCAAAAGCGTCTGCTATCCGATGTAACGTCAAGTGAGCAAAAGGTTTGTGTAAACAATATTAACCACAGCACAGGAAGCTTGATGAGAGACTGGAGGGGTTCATTAGTGGGGTTGTGTTGTGTGTTCATCTCTGAATTACAGCATTAATCCACTTTAATGACCTAGTTTTGTGGCGCCCAGGTCTTGTCAGTTGTCTGTGATAACTGCTTCCTCGGGGATGTGGGCCACTTTGAAACAAAATGTTTCTTGATTGACTTTCTTAACATGGCATTATAATTTTTGCTGTGTCACTGTTTAAAGGCCAGCGGTACAGAATTCCCTATTGATTTTTAAGGGGTGGCCGTCCATTGTGCAATTACTGCTCACGTCGTGTACCTGCTAACACACTCACTGTGCTCACAAGTATATCAGGTGCAAACACGCGAAGCAACAGCAACACCAACACACAGATATAGCGTACCGCTTCAGACAAGGTGTTAACACAGATATTCAAGCAATCTACATGCGCATGCCATAGATTTATATCCACGTGTGTCCTTTGAGGTCACATGGAAACGTTGTGGACTCATCAGGAGTCGGAGCAGTGCACTGCAGACTCTCCAGCCTTCTCCCTCTGCAGAGGCCTCTCATGTCATCCTAGCTATCGATCTGTCTACTGTAATGTAAAGTATCATTGCACCCTGGAGGATATTGTCTGACAATTTTGTCAGGGATCATTAGAATACTTCTCTTTGATTGCCCAGGCTGCGGCGGCAGGAAGTGGCTCCCTTGTGAGTTTTTAACAGCCTGTTTTTTTTTTCCTGGTGGGAAAAAATAACTTGATTTAAGATGCACAGAGATAAATCGACTGGTTTCACTTTTACTCATGGTCTCTCTGGTATTACTGTACACATTTAAAAGGCTCACACATGAGGGATTGTGAAGATAGCATGAATTGCACGAGTGTTATCATTGCGATCAGTGTTATATATAGAGAGCGATTCATGTCATATCATCTAATGTGAGAGGTAATTAGAGAGGCTTAGTAATTTGGGTGGACTGGCCCTTTAAACTACCTAATGTGACTGAGCCACAAATCTATTAGAGTATATGCTGTGTTTTGGATTAGACTCAATAAATGTAATATGATGAAAGGTGGCAGGCATGGTGAAAGGTTATCTTATCATTATTCGTTGGAAACTTAAAATTACATGCTTGCACTACCCTGACATGCTCTTTTTGAGAGGGGTGGATATTCCTGTCAGCTCGCTCTCTATTTTTTGGTGTGAGTGACTCCTCCAGATTGAATCAATGAAGTCAGCATAAATGAATAAGCACCGCAGTTTCCACAACACACTGACGGGCATCATGTAATCCTGAATGCAATGCTGAGATGAAAGGGCTGTAAATTCATTAGAAACACGCTGTTACCAGCAGGAATAGCTTTATTATCATTGCAGTCATCAGTATTGTCCACCATTGTTTATGTTAAAGGATATGTTCAACAACAACAAAAAATGTGTCGTTATCTACTCACCCCCGTGCAAAGTTGGTGATGTTAGAAAGTCCATAAAATATTTCAGGAGCTTCACAGCAAAACATTTTGAATATTATTTACACCCTTTCTGAAGTCGAAATATTCACCGTAGCTGCTCAGCTGGGGTCTTACTGGATGCAGCTATTTTATTTTATTTTATTGGTTGTTTTTTTTTTTTTACATTAAAACAAGTCCCCAGCTACTTCAGGTGTTTAGGAGAATGCTATTTTCTTGAGTTTAGGGTGTACTTATCCTTTAACATACTATAATGTTCAATGCAATTGTTCTGCTATAAATTTGAACCAATTTAATTTATATGGGAGTATCACAAACTCTGCATGGACATCAAATACATCAATGTACTGCTGAGCAGTTTATAGTCATGTCAAATAAAAGCATTGTCAACAATTTCTTCTGAAACTTGTGCACTGGCCCAAGTCACGGCCAATGCTTTCAGGGATTTTGGAGATTGGGACCACATGTGTGTCTGCGCTCAGTGGCAGTGTTGATACCATCCGCTCCCTTTCACTCAGCATGCCCACAGCCAACATGTCTACCAATCAGAGAGGGAGACTGAGCGTTGTTTGGCACCGCCTAGAGCAAGTGTTTGCTAGCAAATGAGCAGCTGCTGTGAACCAAGTCATGACCAAAGACACGCGCACGCACATGCACACACACACACACACACACACACACACACACACACACACACAAACACTTAAAACACATAAAATCTTATTGTTGGAAAATGTCACGTTGTGTACAACACAGCTGCTGATGTCTAGGGACAGAGCTAAAACAAAAAAAGTTGCCAGAACTGCATTGCTTCACTGGGCTAAAACTACTACGAGGCAACTTTGAGGTTCTTAACCAGTTTACAGATATTGTCAGAATGGATAACACATATTTCATACTGTACATGAAATACAGAATATATATATTGATATGTTACTTGTTCTTTTTCAACACATTAAAAGGATGTAGCTTTGATACTTGGCTAAAAAGCAACACCATATGTGGTGTTTAGACATGGGCTATAATACCACTTCAACGCACCCACATCGTGACTAATAGGGCAAAAGGCCAATCGCACAAATTGAGGAATCCCACACACATAATAACCAACTCCTCTTTAAAATCCATTGTAACCAACAATATTCATTATTGCACAGAGATAAGGGCAATGACACACTGGCCCAGTGGGGATTCAGACACCCTTCACTGGTAAAGCAAAGCAGCCCACAGCACCGGGAATATGAAGCGCCAGTTATACAGTGGATATACAGCACAGTGTCATGACTACATAATGATGATCACAGCCCTCTGTCTTCATACAATGTTATCCCCCCTTTCATCTGTCTTCCAAGTGAGTTTCATGGTGCACAATTTGACAAAGTAGGAGGGTACAGACAGTCTTTAAATGGGCTCTATGTAACAATTTGTGGCAATTTACATGTATTAATCACTTTTTTATTGACCATATGTGAGCATATTGCACCATGACTGGATGAATGAGACCTTCCCCATCTCTCTTGGTTGCCTACAAGCCTGCGGACGTTTAAGTAGTTAAATGCTGCTGAACTACAGATTTCTTTTTTGAAGGACTTGGGTCAGATTTTCTGCGCCAGCCCAAAGGATGTGACTTATGCATAAAGTCGCGCGTCAGTGCCCTCTCTCTGCTCCGCTAACAGAGAGCAACAGTAGCTAATGTTAATTTAGAAATGGAGTCCGCTGACATCGACTGGCTTCCAGCATAACACAGCTCCACAGAGCTGTTTAAAAACTGGAAAATTGCCTGTGCTATTCCGCTGTTGAAAGGTGGTGATCCAACCATTTTAAAATAATTATAGACCAATCTCTAAACTGTCTGTTTTGGCAAAGGTGCTTGAATCTCTGGTCAGTGTGCAAGTAAAAGAATATCTGGCTTCCAACTCCATGAGCTCCTTATTTCAGTCAAGATTTTGTAAAACATCATAACACTGCTACTGCTGCCATGAAGGTCATAAATTATATAACTGTAGCCCTCGATAATAAGCAGTTCTGTCTTTCACTGTTTATAGATTTTTTTCCAAGGCCTTTGATACTGTTGACTGCTGGTCCACAAGGGGGTTCCACAAGGCTTAGTCCTGGGCCCCTTTTATTATTTATCTTGTATATAAACTAGGGTTAGGTCGGTCAAAGATGCCATTGACAACTAAACCCCTGCCATCGTAACATCATGATTCAAAAGGCTCCCTGCCAGAGAGCACAATTGAGTGGCATGTCCTCTCAGAGTTGAATGAAATAAAAAATGTGTTGCTCAGTGCACTTACATTATTATTTCCTTATTAAAGCAGCTCAGTTAGGCGAACCCAGAGACTCAGTTAAATTTGCTAAATTTAGACGTCAAGTCTTGCTTTTATTTTTGTGTGAAATGGAAATTCCACCTTTTTGCCTGTTATTGCTAATGGAGATGTGTTGTATGTGAATTCCTCTGCTCATTGTCTTCACATGCTGCAGAATATGGTGGCACTGAGCTTTAAAACTATGGTTGTCTGGATTATTTGAGTGTGCTTTTTTTCTGTTAATTTGCTGTTGTAACTCTGTGTTACGGCCATTACTGACCAGGTCTCTTTTACTGTAGGTTTGTGTGTAGTTTATCCAAGTGGCGTTACCTTACCTAACAGTCCAAAGTGAGGGGCGAGCTGGCATGTGCTCTACTCAGATTGGATATTGACAATCAAGATATCGGCTGGCTTTGAAGCCCTAAAACATTGGCTGTTGCCCCCGGAGGCTAAATCAGCATTAGACAATAGCTGTCGGGTTCTAGAGATTGCCTCAGTCCTCGATCTCTTCTCCCACCAAACTTCAGGGTTCAGAGATATTCAGTAAAACCCATTTTCATAAATATTAGGAGCATTTGGAGATGTTATTTACTTTACACTGATTTCAAGTATTTAATGAATCTGCTGCTGATCGTTTCAGTGCCAGACTGGCATTTTCTGTTCCTCTGGCAAGGCAGTTTTTTCCCTCTATGAAAAACTAAAGAAGCTCTAAGATCATCTGTGGTCTGAACGCAGTCTTACAGTCTATATTTGGAGACATCTGTCACAAAGGCGTGTGGTTGAAAGATAGATGAAGATGAAGATCTCAGTTTTGCTTTGGGGTGAGGCGAGAAGTGCCTTCACTGTCAAGTCACCCAGAGCATGAGGACG